>NW_024058272.1:0-61095 GCF_016432855.1 Salvelinus namaycush
TCATGATGCTAGAGAGCTACGGTATCTACACCTTCATGATGCTAGAGAGCTACGGTATCTACACCTTCATGATGCTAGAGAGCTACGGTATCTACACCTTCATGATGCTAGAGAGCTATGGTATCTACACCTTCATGATGCTATAGAGCTACGGTATCTACACCTTCATGATGCTATAGAGCTACGGTATCTACACCTTCATGATGCTATAGAGCTACGGTATCTACACCTTCATGATGCTAGAGAGCTACGGTATCTACACCTTCATGATGCTATAGAGCTACGGTATCTACACCTTCATGATGCTATAGAGCTACGGTATCTACACTTTCATGATGCTATAGAGCTACGGTATCTACACCTTCATGATGCTAGAGAGCTACGGTATCTACACCTTCATGATGCTAGAGAGCTACGGTATCTACACCATGATGCTACAGCTAGAGAGCTACGGTATCTACACCTTCATGATGCTATAGAGCTACGGTATCTACACCTTCATGATGCTAGAGAGCTACGGTATCTACACCTTCATGATGCTACAGCTATAGAGCTACGGTATCTACACCTTCATGATGCTATAGAGCTACGGTATCTACACTTTCATGATGCTATAGAGCTACGGTATCTACACCTTCATGATGCTAGAGAGCTACGGTATCTACACCTTCATGATGCTAGAGAGCTACGGTATCTACACCATGATGCTACAGCTAGAGAGCTACGGTATCTACACCTTCATGATGCTAGAGAGCTACGGTATCTACACCTTCATGATGCTACAGAGCTACGGTATCTACACCATGATGCTACAGCTAGAGAGCTACGGTATCTACACCTTCATGATGCTATAGAGCTACGGTATCTACACCTTCATGATGCTAGAGAGCTACGGTATCTACACCTTCATGATGCTAGAGAGCTACGGTATCTACACCTTCATGATGCTAGAGAGCTACGGTATCTACACCTTCATGATGCTAGAGAGCTACGGTATCTACACCTTCATGATGCTAGAGAGCTACGGTATCTACACCTTCATGATGCTATAGAGCTACGGTATCTACACCTTCATGATGCTATAGAGCTACGGTATCTACACCTTCATGATGCTATAGAGCTACGGTATCTACACCTTCATGATGCTATAGAGCTACGGTATCTACACCTTCATGATGCTATAGAGCTACGGTATCTACACCTTCATGATGCTATAGAGCTACGGTATCTACACCTTCATGATGCTATAGAGCTACGGTATCTACACCTTCATGATGCTATAGAGCTACGGTATCTACACCTTCATGATGCTAGAGAGCTACGGTATCTACACCTTCATGATGCTATAGAGCTACGGTATCTACACCTTCATGATGCTATAGAGCTACGGTATCTACACCTTCATGATGCTATAGAGCTACGGTATCTACACCTTCATGATGCTATAGAGCTACGGTATCTACACCTTCATGATGCTATAGAGCTACGGTATCTACACCTTCATGATGCTATAGAGCTACGGTATCTACACCTTCATGATGCTATAGAGCTACGGTATCTACACCTTCATGATGCTATAGAGCTACGGTATCTACACCTTCATGATGCTATAGAGCTACGGTATCTACACCTTCATGATGCTATAGAGCTACGGTATCTACAACCTTCATGATGCTAGAGAGCTACGGTATCTACACCTTCATGATGCTAGAGAGCTACGGTATCTACACCTTCATGATGCTAGAGAGCTACGGTATCTACACCTTCATGATGCTATAGAGCTACGGTATCTACACCTTCATGATGCTATAGAGCTACGGTATCTACACCTTCATGATGCTAGAGAGCTACGGTATCTACACCTTCATGATGCTAGAGAGCTACGGTATCTACACCTTCATGATGCTAGAGAGCTACGGTATCTACACCTTCATGATGCTAGAGAGCTACGGTATCTACACCTTCATGATGCTAGAGAGCTACGGTATCTACACCTTCATGATGCTAGAGAGCTACGGTATCTACACCTTCATGATGCTATAGAGCTACGGTATCTACACCTTCATGATGCTATAGAGCTACGGTATCTACACCTTCATGATGCTATAGAGCTACGGTATCTACACCTTCATGATGCTATAGAGCTACGGTATCTACACCTTCATGATGCTATAGAGCTACGGTATCTACACCTTCATGATGCTAGAGAGCTACGGTATCTACACCTTTCATGATGCTAGAGAGCTACGGTATCTACACCTTCATGATGCTAGAGAGCTACGGTATCTACACCTTCATGATGCTAGAGAGCTACGGTATCTACACCTTCATGATGCTAGAGAGCTACGGTATCTACACCTTCATGATGCTATAGAGCTACGGTATCTACACCTTCATGATGCTAGAGAGCTACGGTATCTACACCTTCATGATGCTATAGAGCTACGGTATCTACACCTCATGATGCTAGAGAGCTACGGTATCTACACCTTCATGATGCTAGAGAGCTACGGTATCTACACCTTCATGATGCTATAGAGCTACGGTATCTACACCTTCATGATGCTATAGAGCTACGGTATCTACACCTTCATGATGCTATAGAGCTACGGTATCTACACCTTCATGATGCTAGAGAGCTACGGTATCTACACCTTCATGATGCTACAGAGCTACGGTATCTACACCTTCATGATGCTAGAGAGCTACGGTATCTACACCTTCATGATGCTAGAGAGCTACGGTATCTACACCTTCATGATGCTATAGAGCTACGGTATCTACACCTTCATGATGCTATAGAGCTACGGTATCTACACCTTCATGATGCTAGAGAGCTACGGTATCTACACCTTCATGATGCTATAGAGCTACGGTATCTACACCTTCATGATGCTATAGATCTACGGTATCTACACCTTCATGATGCTAGAGAGCTACGGTATCTACACCTTGATGCTATAGAGCTACGGTATCTACACCTTCATGATGCTAGAGAGCTACGGTATCTACACCATGATGCTACAGCTATAGAGCTACGGTATCTACACCTTCATGATGCTAGAGAGCTACGGTATCTACACCTTCATGATGCTATAGAGCTACGGTATCTACACCTTCATGATGCTATAGAGCTACGGTATCTACACCTTCATGATGCTAGAGAGCTACGGTATCTACACCTTCATGATGCTAGAGTAACTACATGTCCACCTCGCTGTGCTCGTCGTGTGCCGGTCTGAGTCGGCCGGTTGCCAGTAGAGAGACAGCAATATGGCGTATTCACTTTGATAGACACCCGCAACCCTAAGTACATCGCCCATTCAAAACAGCTTGTAGCTTGGCTAGTTAGCTCAATAGTTAATTATTTAGCCAGCTATTATTAGCATGGATAAATGTCATGTCCTAAAGAAAATACTTCCAGTGGTTCTGGCGAATATTCACGAATGGCCGACACGCACTCATGAACGGGTGCGTTTTTAAACCATGTTTACTCCGTTTGTAAATCGCTTTTTTTGATCGATCAATATTGTGATTTAAGAAATACATTTGGCACCGTTTAAAAGCTGTCTTTCCGACAACCGTAGAGAGATTTTTATAGGAACGTAATTGACACATGCCTCCCATGCAGCCAGAAGTACAGACATGTATGTAATACCATGTTGACTGAATGGGGACACTGGTTTATACCAGGTTTTGGTTGCAGGGTCATGAAATAGGCTACAGCATCTAATAGTCCCCTTCCTGGAGCTGCCTCGGGTGTGTTTGAGTAGGGCTGACTCAAAACCCTGCACCCAGTAGCCTAGCAGTCCCCTTCCTGGAGATGCCTCGGGTGTGTTTGAGCAGGGCTGACTCAAAACCCTGCACCCAGTAGCCTAGCAGTCCCCTTTCTGGAGCTGCCTCGGGTGTGTTTGAGCAGGGCTGACTCAAAACCCTGCACCCAGTAGCCTAGCGGTCCCCTTTCTGGAGCTGCCTCGGGTGTGTTTGAGTAGGGCTGACTCAAAACCCTGCACCCAGTAGCCTAGCGGTCCCCTTTCTGGAGCTGCCTCGGGTGTGTTTGAGTAGGGCTGACTCAAAACCCTGCACACAGTAGCCTAGCTCTCCAGATGGAGGATTAACCACCATGTTTTATACAGTAACAGTGTTTTATACAGTAACAGTGTTTTATACAGGAACAGTGTTTTATACAGGAACAGTGTTTTATACAGGAACAGTGTTTTATACAGTAACAGTGTTCACTTCCAAATGAAGGTACCCTGTGTTCACTTCCAAATGCAGGTACCCTGTGTTCACTTCCAAATGAAGGTACCCTGTGTTCACTTCCAAATGCAGGTACCCTGTGTTCACTTCCAAATGTAGGTACCCTGTGTTCACTTCCAAATGAAGGTACCCTGTGTTCACTTCCAAATGCAGGTACCCTGTGTTCACTTCCAAATGCAGGTACCCTGTGTTCACTTCCAAATGCAGGTACCCTGTGTTCACTTCCAAATGCAGGTACCCTGTGTTCACTTCCAAATGCAGGTACCCTGTGTTCACTTCCAAATGCAGGTACCCTGTGTTCACTTCCAAATGCAGGTACCCTGTGTTCACTTCCAAATGCAGGTACCCTGTGTTCACTTCCAAATGCAGATACCCTGTGTTCACTTCCAAATGTAGGTACCCTGTGTTCACTTCCAAATGAAGGTACCCTGTGTTCACTTCCAAATGAAGGTACCCTGTGTTCACTTCCAAATGAAGGTACCCTGTGTTCACTTCCAAATGAAGGTACCCTGTGTTCACTTCCAAATGAAGGTACCCTGTGTTCACTTCCAAATGAAGGTACCCTGTGTTCACTTCCAAATGAAGGTACCCTGTGTTCACTTCCAAATGAAGGTACCCTGTGTTCACTTCCAAATGAAGGTACCCTGTGTTCACTTCCAAATGAAGGTACCCTGTGTTCACTTCCAAATGAAGGTACCCTGTGTTCACTTCCAAATGCAGGTACCCTGTGTTCACTTCCAAATGCAGGTACCCTGTGTTCACTTCCAAATGTAGGTACCCTGTGTTCACTTCCAAATGAAGGTACCCTGTGTTCACTTCCAAATGCAGGTACCCTGTGTTCACTTCCAAATGAAGGTACCCTGTGTTCACTTCCAAATGAAGGTACCCTGTGTTCACTTCCAAATGAAGGTACCCTGTGTTTACGATTCCACCCAAAGCTGTTCATTATGATGTGTTGAGTGTCATTTCTCTCCTACCTCTCATCTCCCAGCGGCTGGAGGAGATCATGAAGAGGACACGGCGCTCAGACCCAGTGGAGAAGGTAGGAACCACTACTACTATATCACTGGATAGGATATGTGTTTTACAAGGATTCAAATGATCTCTCTCTCGCTCCTCTCTCTAGAAAACCACTCCTCAAAAGAACGTAGACGAATCAGGTAACTCCCTACATATCTGTTCTCTCAGTGGTCAATTCTTATAATGCCATAGTATAGGTTCAGTCCCATAGTCACTGTTCTTCTTATAATGAGTATCTCTGTGTGTTTGTGATTGGTTGTCGTTCTTGGTTTTTGTAATTGGTTGTCGTTCTTGGTTTTTGTGATTGGTTGTCGTTCTTGGTTTTTGTGATTGGTTGTCGTTCTTGGTTTTTGTGATTGGTTGTCGTTCTTGGTGTTTGTGATTGGTTGTCGTTCTTGGTGTTTGTGATTGGTTGTCGTTCTTGGTGTTTGTGATTGGTTGTCGTTCTTGGTGTTTGTGATTGGTTGTCGTTCTTGGTGTTTGTGATTGGTTGTCGTTCTTGGTGTTTGTGATTGGTTGTCGTTCTTGGTGTTTGTGATTGGTTGTCGTTCTTGGTGTTTGTGATTGGTTGTCGTTCTTGGTGTTTGTGATTGGTTGCGTGTGTTTTTTCTCCAGCGTCGAACTGTGATTCTCCGGGCCCCTCAGTGAGCATGTCAGGGAACGAGGACAGCGACCGCAACGGCCATGGAGCCTCCAATCCTAACACTGACCCCAGCCTCAACACTGACCCCAGCCTCAACACTGACCCCAGCACAGCACTGCTGCCACCTGTTGACGAGAGGTAGGACTACAGAGAGAGGAGGGACATACTACTACTAATAATACACTGCAACTAGAACATCTAATAAAGGATATTCCTCTGTCTCTCTGTGTCTCTTTCTCTCTCGCTCTCTCTCTCTCTCGCTCTCTCGCTCGCTCTCTCGCTCGCTCTCTCTCGCGCTCTCTCTCTCTCAGGGAGAATGGGTTGTTTGAGGAGGTGATTGTTCTCCCTGCTGACTCCAGACTTCCTCCTGGTGAAGAAGAGGAGGAGGAGAAGCATGTACCTGTCATTGCGTTCCAGGAGAACGGGATCGTAAAGCCGCTGAGTGAAGGAGTAGATGACCCTCCAACACAACACACAGCAGGTCTATAGACATCATCATCTTCCTCTCTTCAGCGTGTATAGCATATTCACATTGCCATAAACATTTTACTCTTCACTATTTCCATCTACACTTTGTAATGGAATTAGATTTTCAAACATCAGTTTAATACTGACGGTCTTCTCCTTGGCTTACAGATGTTGTCTGATGGCTGGAAAACAGGAGATGGTGAGAGAGAGATGGAGGTGTAGAAGGAGTGATAGTGGATGAAGAAGGAGAGGGCCTCCTGGTGTCCTGGTTTCTCCCCGTGTTACCACAGTAACAGTGTGTCACTCTTCCAGAACCGCCTTCCAAAGCTGCCCTCCTCCAAAGACTTCTCACAGCATCTTCTGGCCTGGAGAGAATCTGTTCCCAACTCAATGCTGCCCTCCTTCTCAAGACTTCTCACAGCATCTTCTAGCCTGGAGAGAATCTGTTCCCAACTCAATGCTGCCCTCCTTCTCAAGACTTCTCACAGCATCTTCTGGCCTGGAGAGAATCTGTTCCCAGCTCAACGCTGTTCTCCTTCTCAAGACTTCTCACAGCATCTTCTAGCCTGGAGAGAATCTGTTCCCAACTCAATGCTGCCCTCCTTCTCAAGACTTCTCACAGCATCTTCTAGCCTGGAGAGAATCTGTTCCCAACTCAATGCTGCCCTCCTTCTCAAGACTTCTCACAGCATCTTCTGGCCTGGAGAGAATCTGTTCCCAGCTCAACGCTGTTCTCCTTCTCAAGACTTCTCACAGCATCTTCTAGCCTGGAGAGAACGCTGTTCTCCTCCTATTGAGTCTCACCTAAATGAATGTGTGGGTGGGTCCTAACATTGTGACTGTCATGGGGTAGGTGGGGGTGGATGGTGAGGAGGTAAACCTAGAGGTTTCTACGGGGGTGGAAGGTGAGGAGGTAAACCTAGAGGTTTCTACAGGGGTGGAAGGTGAGGAGGTAAACCTAGAGGTTTCTACAGGGGTGGAAGGTGAGGAGGTAAACCTAGAGGTTTCTACGGGGGTGGAAGGTGAGGAGGTAAACCTAGAGGTTTCTACAGGGGTGGATGGTGAGGAGGTAAACCTAGAGGTTTCTACAGGGGTGGAAGGTGAGGAGGTAAACCTAGAGGTTTCTACAGGGGTGGAAGGTGAGGAGGTAAACCTAGAGGTTTCTACGGGGGTGGAAGGTGAGGAGGTAAACCTAGAGGTTTCTACGGGGGTGGAAGGTGAGGAGGTAAACCTAGGTTTCTACAGGGGTGGAAGGTGAGGAGGTAAACCTAGAGGTTTCTACGGGGGTGGAAGGTGAGGAGGTAAACCTAGAGGTTTCTACAGGGGTGGAAGGTGAGGAGGTAAACCTAGAGGTTTCTACGGGGGTGGAAGGTGAGGAGGTAAACCTAGAGGTTTCTACAGGGGTGGAAGGTGAGGAGGTAAACCTAGAGGTTTCTACGGGGGTGGAAGGTGAGGAGGGAAACCTAGAGGTTTCTACGGGGGTGGAAGGTGAGGAGGTAAACCTAGAGGTTTCTACAGGGGTGGATGGTGAGGAGGTAAACCTAGAGGTTTCTACAGGGGTGGAAGGTGAGGAGGTAAACCTAGAGGTTTCTACAGGGGTGGAAGGTGAGGAGGTAAACCTAGAGGTTTCTACGGGGGTAGAAGGTGAGGAGGTAAACCTAGAGGTTTCTACGGGGGTGGAAGGTGAGGAGGTAAACCTAGGTTTCTACAGGGGTGGAAGGTGAGGAGGTAAACCTAGAGGTTTCTACGGGGGTGGAAGGTGAGGAGGTAAACCTAGAGGTTTCTACAGGGGTGGAAGGTGAGGAGGTAAACCTAGAGGTTTCTACGGGGGTGGAAGGTGAGGAGGTAAACCTAGAGGTTTCTACGGGGGTGGAAGGTGAGGAGGTAAACCTAGAGGTTTCTACAGGGGTGGAAGGTGAGGAGGTAAACCTAGAGGTTTCTACGGGGGTGGAAGGTGAGGAGGTAAACCTAGAGGTTTCTACAGGGGTGGAAGGTGAGGAGGTAAACCTAGAGGTTTCTACGGGGGTGGAAGGTGAGGAGGTAAACCTAGAGGTTTCTACAGGGGTGGAAGGTCAGGAGGGAAACCTAGAGGTTTCTACGGGGGTGGAAGGTGAGAAGGTAAACCTAGAGGTTTCTACAGGGGTGGAAGGTGAGGAGGGAAACCTAGAGGTTTCTACAGGGGTGGAAGGTGAGGAGGTAAACCTAGAGGTTTCTACAGGGGTGGAAGGTGAGGAGGTAAACCTAGAGGTTTCTACAGGGGTGGAAGGTGAGGAGGTAAACCTAGAGGTTTCTACAGGGGTGGAAGGTGAGGAGGTAAACCTAGAGGTTTCTACAGGGGTGGAAGGTGAGGAGGTAAACCTAGAGGTTTCTACAGGGGTGGAAGGTGAGGAGGTAAACCTAGAGGTTTCTACAGGGGTGGAAGGTGAGGAGGTAAACCTAGAGGTTTCTACGGGGGTGGAAGGTGAGGAGGTAAACCTAGAGGTTTCTACAGGGGTGGATGGTGAGGAGGTAAACCTAGAGGTTTCTACGGGGGTGGAAGGTGAGGAGGTAAACCTAGAGGTTTCTACGGGGGTGGAAGGTGAGGAGGTAAGCCTAGAGGTTTCTACAGGGGTGGAAGGTGAGGAGGTAAACCTAGAGGTTTCTACGGGGGTGGAAGGTGAGGAGGTAAACCTAGAGGTTTCTACAGGGGTGGAAGGTGAGGAGGTAAACCTAGAGGTTTCTACGGGGGTGGAAGGTGAGGAGGTAAACCTAGAGGTTTCTACAGGGGTGGAAGGTCAGGAGGGAAACCTAGAGGTTTCTACGGGGGTGGAAGGTGAGAAGGTAAACCTAGAGGTTTCTACAGGGGTGGAAGGTGAGGAGGGAAACCTAGAGGTTTCTACAGGGGTGGAAGGTGAGGAGGTAAACCTAGAGGTTTCTACAGGGGTGGAAGGTGAGGAGGTAAACCTAGAGGTTTCTACAGGGGTGGAAGGTGAGGAGGTAAACCTAGAGGTTTCTACAGGGGTGGAAGGTGAGGAGGTAAACCTAGAGGTTTCTACAGGGGTGGAAGGTGAGGAGGTAAACCTAGAGGTTTCTACGGGGGTGGAAGGTGAGGAGGTAAACCTAGAGGTTTCTACAGGGGTGGATGGTGAGGAGGTAAACCTAGAGGTTTCTACGGGGGTGGAAGGTGAGGAGGTAAACCTAGAGGTTTCTACAGGGGTGGAAGGTGAGGAGGTAAGCCTAGAGGTTTCTACAGGGGTGGAAGGTGAGGAGGTAAACCTAGAGGTTTCTACGGGGGTGGAAGGTGAGGAGGTAAACCTAGAGGTTTCTACAGGGGTGGATGGTGAGGAGGTAAACCTAGAGGTTTCTACGGGGGTGGAAGGTGAGGAGGTAAACCTAGAGGTTTCTACGGGGGTGGAAGGTGAGGAGGTAAATTTGATACCTATTGCTGTAAAGAATAGTGTACACTACTGATTCATTTTTAGTTTGATACTTATTGCTGTAAAGAATAGTGTACACTACTGATTCATTTTTAGTTTGATACTTATTGCTGTAAAGAATAGTGTACACTACTGATTCATGTTTTAGTTTGATACTTATTGCTGTAAAGAATAGTGTACACTACTGATTCATGTTTTAGTTTGATACTTATTGCTGTAAAGAATAGTGTACACTACTGATTCATGTTTTAGTTTGATACTTATTGCTGTAAAGAATAGTGTACACTACTGATTCATGTTTTAGTTTGATACTTATTGCTGTAAAGATGAAATGGGACCCTAACCCTAACCACTCTTGTGTTTCTTCTGTAGAGCTTAAAAACATTTCCTTTCTGTTTTTGCTATTGTTTCTATGACGATCAGATTGAGTGATTAATTGATTGACCTCCGACCCCAAAGATCCCGCCAATGTCACATTGTGTCAGTGATTTGATTGGCTCCTCTCTCAAAGCTGCACGTTGTTGATAACCCCTTCAGCCAGTCAGCAGGAAGGTGTGGGTACCTCCTGTAACAGACATCTTCCTCTCCTCTAGATGACTCTGTAGTGAAGGAAGGGGTGGGTACCTCCTGTAACAGACATCTTCCTCTCCTCTAGATGACTCTGTAGTGAAGGAAGGGGTGGGTACCTCCTGTAACAGACATTTTCCTCTCCTCTAGATGACTCTGTAGTGAAGGAAGGGGTGGGTACCTCCTGTAACAGACATTTTCCTCTCCTCTAGATGACTCTGTAGTGAAGGAAGGGGTGGGTACCTCCTGTAACAGACATCTTCCTCTCCTCTAGATGTCTCTGTAGTGAAGGAAGGGGTGGGTACCTCCTGTAACCGACATCTTCCTCTCCTCTAGATGTCTCTGTAGTGAAGGAAGGGGTGGGTACCTCCTGTAACAGACATCTTCCTCTCCTCTAGATGTCTCTGTAGTGAAGGAAGGGGTGTGTACCTCCTGTAACAGACATCTTCCTCTCCTCTAGATGTCTCTGTAGTGAAGGAAGGGGTGGGTACCTCCTGTAACAGACATCTTCCTCTCCTCTAGATGTCTCTGTAGTGAAGGAAGGGGTGGGTACCTCCTGTAACAGACAGCTTCCTCTCCTCTAGATGTCTCTGTAGTGAAGGAAGGGGTGGGTACCTCCTGTAACAGACATCTTCCCCTCCTCTAGATGACTCTGTAGTGAAGGAAGGGGTGGGTACCTCCTGTAACAGACATCTTCCTCTCCTCTAGATGTCTCTGTAGTGAAGGAAGGGGTGGGTACCTCCTGTAACAGACATCTTCCTCTCCTCTAGATGACTCTGTAGTGAAGGAAGGGGTGGGTACCTCCTGTAACAGACATATTCCCCTCCTCTAGATGACTCTGTAGTGAAGGAAGGGGTGGGTACCTCCTGTAACAGACATCTTCCTCTCCTCTAGATGACTCTGTAGTGAAGGAAGGGGTGGGTACCTCCTGTAACAGACATATTCCCCTCCTCTAGATGACTCTGTAGTGAAGGAAGGGCTGGTTGTTGTTTCGGCCACACAGCCAACAGATTGAACAGTATTGAATATTGAACTATCATTGACCCCTGACATTTCTATGAATTCTAAAAAAAACTTATCCGATAGATTTGAATCGTCGTATGATCACTTTCAAGGGTTTATTAAATGAAGAAGTTGATGCTGCTGCTATTTATGACTTTCCTTTGCCTTATCAGATCACACAGAGAGAGAGAGAGAGAGAGAGAGCAGTTCAGAGACTGTCAGAGAGTCTACACCATAGAGAGATGCTTTCAAAGATGTTCCGGTGGATTCTATGGTAAACACACCGTAAACTAATTACAAGCAGAACAGATATGCATTCCCAACATGTCAGTAGTGTTTGAGGGAATTAGTTTGAGCAAGGCGAGGCACAGAATCACTCATCTTGATCAAATAATAGTTGGAAATAACTTGAATACATAGTTATTTGATATGCAAGGAGATGTATAAATCAGTCATGCTGTGAAGTCTGACTGCAACGTAGTTGATCTCAAAGACCGTAAACACAGTCAACACATTGTAAACTCATTCCAAAGACCGTAAACACAGTCAACACATTGTAAACTCATTCCAAAGACCGTAAACACAGTCAACACATTGTAAACTCATTCCAAAGACCATAAACACAGTCAACACATTGTAAACTCATTCCAAAGACCGTAAACACAGTCAACACATTGTAAACTCATTCCAAAGACCGTAAACACAGTCAACACATTGTAAACTCATTCCAAAGACCGTAAACACAGTCAACACATTGTAAACTCATTCCAAAGACCGTAAACACAGTCAACACATTGTAAACTCATTCCAAAGACCGTAAACACAGTCAACACATTGTAAACTCATTCCAAAGACCGTAAACACAGTCAACTCATAGTAAACTAATTCCCATATGCTGCTACTCTTCAGCGCTCGGTTTTCTTAGCTTAGCACTAATGGTTCCATGTTCTGTTAGAACCCTCTGAACTGTTAGCTTAGCACTAATGGTTCCATGTTCTGTTAGAACCCTCTGAACTGTTAGCTTAGCACTAATGGTTCCATGTTCTGTTAGAACCCTCTGAACTGTTAGCTTAGCACTAATGGTTCCATGTTCTGTTAGAACCCTCTGAACTGTTAGCTTAGCACTGATGGTTCCATGTTCTGTTAGAACCCTCTGAACTGTTAGCTTAGCACTAATGGTTCCATGTTCTGTTAGAACCCTCTGAACTGTTAGCTTAGCACTAATGGTTCCATGTTCTGTTAGAACCCTCTGAACTGTTAGCTTAGCACTAATGGTTCCATGTTCTGTTAGAACCCTCTGAACTGTTAGCTTAGCACTGATGGTTCCATGTTCTGTTAGAACCCTCTGAACTGTTAGCTTAGCACTGATGGTTCCATGTTCTGTTAGAACCCTCTGAACTGTTAGCTTAGCACTGATGGTTCCATGTTCTGTTAGAACCCTCAACTGTCACAGAACCATAAAACGTAGATATGGTATGATCTTAGATCGTCTGTGACTAGATGTTCCTTGGCCGGCATGCTGTCCTATCCTGGGCAGCTTAGTGGGGCAGTCATGACACGGTTGGGACTTTATTGACCTTTTCTGTTCTATGATCTTTTTAAAAGCACGTAGGCATTACTACCATCGCGTCCCAAATGGCACCCTAGCCACTACATAGTGCACATTTTGGGATGCGGTCTATATCTCTTTGAAATGAAGGTTTGAAGGGGGTAACTACATGAAGAACATATAAATATTATATTATGTATATATTTTACTGAGACTGACCACAAATAAACGGTCCCTCCTTGAGACGGAGAGGGCTGAAAACAGAGTGGGTTGTATACCAGGACTCTTATTGGTTCTGAACCATAGGGTGGGTTCTATAATAGAACTCTAATGGTTCTGAACCATAGGGTGGGTTCTATAATAGAACTATAATGGTTCTGAACCATAGGGTGGGTTCTAGAATAGAACTCTAATGGTTCTGAACCATAGGGTGGGTTCTATAATATAACTTGAATGGTTCTGAACCATAGGGTGGGTTCTATAATAGAACTCGAATGGTTCTGATCCATAGGGTGGGTTCTATAATATAACTCTAATGGTTCTGAACCATGGGGTGGGTTCTATAATATAACTCTAATGGTTCTGAACCATAGGGTGGGTTCTATAATATAACTTGAATGGTTCTGAACCATAGGGTGGGTTCTATAATATAACTCTAATGGTTCTGAACCATAGGGTGGGTTCTGTAATATAACTCTAATGGTTCTGAACCATAGGGTGGGTCCTGTAACAGAACTCTAATGGTTCTGAACCATAGGGTGGGTTCTGTAATATAACTCTAATGGTTCTGAACCATAGTGTGGGTCCTGTAACAGAACTCTAATGGTTCTGAACCATAGTGTGGGTCCAGTAACAGAACTCTAATGGTTCTGAACCATAGTGTGGGTCCTGTAACAGAACTCTAATGGTTCTGAACCATAGTGTGGGTCCTGTAACAGAACTCTAATGGTTCTGAACCATAGGGTGGGTTCTGTAATATAACTCTAATGGTTCTGAACCATAGTGTGGGTCCTGTAACAGAACTCTAATGGTTCTGAACCATAGTGTGGGTCCTGTAACAGAACTCTGGTGGTTCTGAACCATAGTGTGGGTCCTGTAACAGAACTCTAATGGTTCTGAACCATAGTGTGGGTCCAGTAACAGAACTCTAATGGTTCTGAACCATAGTGTGGGTCCAGTAAGAGAACTCTAATGGTTCTGAACCATAGTGTGGGTCCAGTAACAGAACTCTAATGGTTCTGAACCATAGTGTGGGTCCTGTAACAGAACTCTGGTGGTTCTGAACCATAGTGTGGGTCCTGTAACAGAACTCTAATGGTTCTGAACCATAGGGTGGGTCCTGTAACAGAACTCTAATGGTTCTGAACCATAGTGTGGGTCCAGTAACAGAACTCTAATGGTTCTGAACCATAGTGTGGGTCCAGTAGCAGAACTCTAATGGTTCTGAACCATAGTGTGGGTCCTGTAACAGAACTCTAATGGTTCTGAACCATAGTGTGGGTCCTGTAACAGAACTCTAATGGTTCTGAACCATAGTGTGGGTCCTGTAACAGAACTCTGGTGGTTCTAGGGTTCTTCTGACTCTGTGCTCCTGTCTGGCTTCATAGTAACGGCTTGTCAGAGCCTCTGTCAAGTCGTTTCCCAACTGTTCCGTCTGTATAGCATGTCAATAAAACACATTTTGTCTGGAGGAAGACTTTCTGAGTGTTTTTCATATTGTTAATACACGTCTGACCAGCAGAGGGCAGACTATACCACAGCCTGCAACAGCCCAATCCATCATGTTACAGCCCAATCTACCATGTTACAGCCCAATCCATCATGTTACAGCCCAATCTACCATGTTACAGCCCAATCCATCATGTTACAGCCCAATCTACCATGTTACAGCCTCGTCTACCGGTACAATCTGGAAGTGGATGAAATAAATGGATACATTTGCTTTTGTGTGTGTGTGTGTGTGTGTGGTTATATAGCCTGGGTGGTGAGAAGCAGCACAGACCTCTTGATTTGGGCCGGAGCTCCTCAGTGTGATCATCTTTATAGGAGTTGTGGTATTAATGACGGGTGAAGTGTCCCTCTGATGCACTCTGGGAGAGGATAAGGTGTTCCTCTGATGCACTCTGGGAGAGGATAAGGTGTTCCTCTGATGCACTCTGGGAGAGGATAAGGTGTCCCTCTGAGGCACTCTGGGAGAGGATAAGGTGTCCCTCTGATGCACTCTGGGAGAGGATAAGGTGTCCCTCTGATGCACTCTGGGAGAGGATAGATGTTCCTCTGATGCACTCTGGGAGAGGATAAGGTGTTCCTCTGAGGCACTCTGGGAGAGGATAAGGTGTCCCTCTGATGCACTCTGGGAGAGGCTAAGGTGTCCCTCTATCTCGCAGGCTTCTTCACCTGCGAGATAGTCTGACACCAGCCACACGGACAGCTGATGAAATTGAGGACTGTTTCTGTCTGTAATAAAGCCCTTTTGTGAAGAAAAACTCCTTCTGATTGGCTGGGCCTGGTTCCCCAGTGGGTGGGCCCTACCCTGTCATGACAAATCCATAGTTAAGCACCTAATGAATTCATTTCTTAGTAACTTAATAAAATTGTTGCATGTTGCGTTTTTATATTTTTGTTCAGCTAACATTAGCTTTAGTAGCTTCGCTAGATAGCTAGCTCGGTTGATGCAGCCAGCAGCTAACGTTATTAATTTAGACTCACTGAATAAATGTGTTTGATAAAGAAGATGAAACGATCTGCAAGGCCACAGCCGAGATACTGATGTTCCTGAAAAGGTTAGTCGGCCATTTTGTTAGTCCAGTGATGTTGGCATTTCATTTTACTTCCATTACTGGTGATTATTCACAAATGAAAACTTCTGCTTCAATGAGTCTGTGGACCAGGCCCACATCCCCGACACTCGAAGGAGGAGGAGAGCCCACATCCCCGACACTCGAAGGAGGAGGAGAGCCCACATCCCCGACACTCGAAGGAGGAGGAGAGCCCACATCCCCGACACTCGAAGGAGGAGGAGAGCCCACATCCCCGACACTCGAAGGAGGAGGAGACGGATGGTGCTATAGAGGCCGGCATGTGGGAATCCCTGAAGAGACTACTTCGGAGAGTGGATAAATCGCCTTTACCCTCCATTCTATTGGCAAACGTGCAATCACTGGAGAATAAACTGGATGAGCTCTGTTTGAGACTATCCCATTAACGTGATCTGACGAACTCTAATGTAAATATATATCTAGCTGGTTTTTCTTTAGATCGACAGGGCAAGAACTGTTGCGTCAGAGCAGCTCAGGGGAGGGGTTGTGTGTCTCTTTAACATGAACTGGTGTGTAATCTCTAATATTAAGGACGTTTCAAGGTTCTGCTCACCTGAGGTAAAATAGCTCACTATAAGCTGCAGACCATACTATTACTGAAGAACTGGGACATTGTCAGGAATTGTGTACAGATCCTTGTGACATGGGGCCGTGCATTATCATGCTGAAACATGAGGTGACGGTGGCGGATGAAATGGCACGACAATGGGCCTCAGGATCAGTTCAGAAACCAGAAATGGTTTTACCTGAAATAATACCAACAGCAGTAATTAGCCCGCAGAAATAAATATTTGCATCTTTTGGCTTATGGCCACTTTTATGACCAACAGCTCACATTATGGGGACAGAGATGCTAAGAGAGCATGATGCCATAAGAGCAGATTTGACATAAATAGCTACCCCTCCTCCTTGTTTTAGTCGATCACATCTGAAAATGTTGTCGTCCGCAATGGCAACGTCCTTATCCATAATGAAATGATTCAGCCAGGTCTCTGAGATAACTAGAATGTCTAGTGTCATAAAAGCTCATTTACAAAATAAACCCTGAACACAATGACTTGTGTGGTAGTGTAGTCAGTAGTCGTGTGGTTGTGGTCAGTAGATGTGGTCAGGATTTATGGTCTGTTGTTGTGTGTTTCAGTAGTTGTGTGGTCAGTAGTTGAGTCAAATCGAATCAAATTGTATTTGTCACATGCACCGAATACAACGGGTGTAGACCTTACAGTGAAATGCTTACAAAGCCCTTAACCAACAATGCAGTTCTAAGAAAATAGAGTCAAGGAAACTTCTTGCCGCACGGATCCCTTTTACGGGATCATTTTCGTAAACAACCGCGCGCCAAACTTAAAAATAATACTACAAATATTTATAACCATGGAATCACAAGTGAAATATACCAAAACACAGTTTAGCTTGTTGTTAATCCACCTATCATGTCAGATTTTGAAAATATGCTTTACAGCGAAGCAATCCAAGTGTTTGTGAGTGATTCAATCACTGCTAGAAAAGCTAGCCTTAAATTAGCTTGGTCACGAAAGTCAGAAAAGCAATAAAATGAATCGCTTACCTTTGATAATCTTCGGATGTTTGTACTCACGAGACTCCCAGTTACACAATAAATGTTATTTTTGTTCGATAAAGATTAGTTTTATAACGAAAAATCGCCATTTGGTTTGCGCGTTATGTTCAGAAAATCACAAGCTCGTTCTGGTACTGAAGGGCAGACGAAAATTCCAAAAAGTATCCATAATGTTCGTAGAAACATGTCAAAGGTTTTTTATAATCAATCCTCAGGTTGTTTTTAACATACATAATTGATCATATTTCAACCAGACGGTAAACTGTTCAATTCTACAGAGATAGAAAATGTCGAGCCACATCTCTCCTGCGCAGGAACCAATCAAAGGACACCTGGTCATCCACTGACGCATTTTGATAAATCTCGCTCATTTTTCAAAATAAAAGCCTGAAACTATGTCTAAAGCCTGGTCACAGCCTGAGGAAGCCATTGGAAAAGAAATCTGGTTGATACGCCTTTAAATGGAGGGGCAAGCAATGGAACAAGGATAAAAATAAAAAAGAGCACTTCCGGGTTGGAGTTCCTCAGGTTATCGCCTGCAAAATCAGTTCTGTTATACTCACAGACAATATTTTGACCGTTTTGGAAACTTTAGAGTGTTTTCTATCCTAATCTGTCAATTATATGCATATTCTAGCATCTGGGCCTGAGAAATAGTCCGTTTACCTTGGGAACGTTTTTTTCCCAAATATAAAAATTCTGCCCCCTAGCTTCAAGAGTTAAGAAAATAGTTACTTTTTATTTAATTTTCTACTTTATTTAGTAACACAATGAAATAACAATAACGAGGCTATGTACAGGAGGTACCAGTACCGAGTCAATGTGCGGGTTAGTTAAGGTAAGTTGTACATGAACTTGGCTGTACGCTCTCTGTAGCGCCTTTTGTCGGATGCCGAGCAGTTGATATACCAGGCGTTAATGCAACCGGTCAGGATGCTCTCGATGGTGCAGCTGTAGAACTTTTTGAGGATCTGGGGACCCATGCCAAATCTTTTCAGACTCCTGAGTGGGAAAAGGTTTTGTCGTGTCCTCTTCATGACTGTCTTGGTGTGTTTCTCTTCACGATTTTCTTGGTGTTTTAGGACCATGATAGTTTGTTGGTGATGTGGACGGACTTGAAATTCTCAACCTGCTCCACTTCAGTCCCAGCGTTGTTAATGGGGGCCTGTTCAACCCCCCTTTTCCTATAGTCCACGATCAGCTTCTTTGTCTTGCTCACGCTGAGGGAGAGGTTGTTGGCCTGGCACCACACTGCCAGGTCTCTGACCTCCTCTCTATAGGCTGTCTCATCATTGTCGGTGATCAAGCCTACCACCTTTGTGTCGTCAGCAGACTTATTGATGGCATTGGAGTCATGCTTGGCCACGCAGTCGTGGGTGAACAGGGAGTACGGGAGTGGACTAAGCACGCACCCCAGAGGGGCTCCAGTGTTGAGGATCAGCGTGGCAGATGTATTGTTGCCCTTACCAACTGGGGTCGGCCCGTCAGGAAGTCCAGAATCCAGTTGCAAAGGGAGGTGTTTAGTCCCAGGGTCCTTAGCTTAGTGATGCGCTCTGTGGGCACTATGGTGTTGAACGCTGAGCTGTAGTCAATGAACAGCATTCTCACATAGGTGTTCCTTTTGTCCAGGTGGGAAAGGGCAGTGTAGAGTGCGATTTAGATTGTGTCATCGGAGTGGTATGCAAATTGGAGTGGGTCTAGTGTTGATTTGAGTCATGACCAGCCTTTCAAAGCACTTCATGGCTACTGACGTGAGTGCTATGGGGCGGTAGTCTTTTAGGAAGGTTACCTTCACTTTCTTGGGCACAGTAGTTGTGGTCTGTAGTTGTGTGGTTGTGGTCAGTACTTGTGTGGTTGTGGTCTGTGGTTGTGGTCAGTAGTTGTGTGGTTGTGGTCAGTCGTTGTGTGGTTGTGGTCAGTCGTTGTGTGGTTGTGGTCAGTAGTTGTGTGGTTGTGGTCAGTACTTGTGTGGTTGTGGTCAGTAGTTGTGTGGCCAGTAGTTGTGCGGTCAGTACTTGTGTGGTTGTGGTCAGTACTTGTGTGGTTGTGGTCAGTAGTTGCGTGGCCAGTAGTTGCGTGGCCAGTAGTTGTGCGGTCAGTAGTTGTGTGGTTGTGGTCGGGAGTTGTGGTCAATAGTTGTGTGGTCAGTAGTCGTGGTCAGTAGTTGTGTGGTCAGTAGTTGTGTGGTTGTGGTCAGTAGTTGTGTGGGAAGAGAAATATAATTTGGGAAGAGGAATATCATGGAGTATCTAGTGATGACAGCTCAGTAAAAGTATTTCTGTGGTAGTTGAACTATGTAGATTAGGTTTGAATGTAGATCAACTGATAGCTAGCTAGTTCTATCTCATAAATAAACCCTTTAGGCTAATAGTCATCACTGAAAAGTACATTTCCTGAAGAAAATCTTGCTAGCTTGTTTTTAAATCATGTATGTCGTGACTTTACTTTCATTAATCTGATGACTGTTATTTAATTGAATCAACTAACTATGTTTAATTGTTACGCAATTTAAATGATGTAACAATTACCTCATTAGGAATTTGGGGCACCACGAGAGCGGTTGTTTAAAGAGTTACCATCTCCCGAATTAAATTCTAAACGTCCTTACCTATCACCTCTACAGTATTTGATCAGTATTTGTAATTTTTTTCCCTCATTAAAATGCAAATCAATTTATAACATTTTTGACCAGCGTTTTTCTGGATTGTTTTGTTGTTATTCTGTCTCTCACTGTTCAAATAAACCTACCATTAAAATTATAGACGGATCATTTCTTTGTCAGTGGGCAAACGTACAAAATCAGCAGGGGATCAAATACTTTTTTCCCTCACTGTATAAACAGTCAACATATTAATCATATCATCATTCTGAACAGTCGTAACCTTCTTGGATCTGTAAAAAACCCAGCCTTACTCATGATTCAGTACTACACAAATTGGTTTAACTATTTATTTACTAGCTAACTAAATAATAACACAGATTAAACATACACACTTAATACATGAGAAAAAGGGACACTTATCGTTGATACATTTTAGAACTATTCTCATAGTAATCATATACTTTGCACACGAACCGCCGCCTGGTTTGGAATAAGAAATCACGAATGTATTTACGTGTGAGTGCCTTGTGGGACGCTACCGTCCCATTTTGACAATTTCCGGTGAAATTGCAGAGCGCCAAATTCAAATTAAATTACTATAAATATTAAACTTGAATGAAATCACAAGTGCAATACATCAAAATAAAGCTTAACGTTGTTAATCCAGCCGCCATGTCAGATTTCAAAAAAGCTTTATGGCAAAAGCAAACCATGCTATTATCGGAGGACAGCGCCCAGCACACAAATGCATAACAAATCATTTTCAACCAGTGAGTTGCGACACAAAAGTCAGAAATAGCGATATAATATATGCAATACCTTTGAAGATCTTCTTCTGTTGGCACTCCGTAAAGGTCCCAGTTACATTACAAATGGTCCTTTTGACTGACTGGTTATAGTTGTGGTAGTGACTACAGTAGTAATGGTAGTGACTGGTTATAGTAGTGGTAGTGACTGGTTATAGTAGTGCTAGTGTCTACAGTAGTAATGGTAGTGACTGGTTATAGTAGTGGTAGTGACTGGTTATAGTAGTGGTAGTGACTGGTTATAGTAGTGGTAGTGTCTACAGTAGTAGTAGTAGTGACTGGTTATAGTTATAGTAGTGGTAGTGTCTACAGTAGTAATGGTAGTGACTGGTTATAGTTACAGTAGTGATAGTGACTGGTTATAGTAGTGGTAGTGACTACAGTAGTAATGGTAGTGACTGGTTATAGTAGTGGTAGTGACTGGTTATAGTTATAGTAGTGGTAGTGGTAGTGACTGGTTATAGTAGTGGTAGTGACTACAGTAGTAATGGTAGTGACTGGTTATAGTAGTGGTAGTGACTGGTTATAGTAGTCACTACCACTAAAATACACCATGACAGCGCAATACACAAGGGGTGGAACAGTGGCAAAGGTACCCACAGGACAAACAGAATAATATTCGTTTTTTGTTTACTTTTTGTACATACATGTCCGTGTAAATAACGTTTCATCTGCTCCTGATTTTTATTTTTCATCTGCTCCTGATTTTTATTTTTATTTGTCATGTTTCATGACTATCAAATATCAAATGAAGTATCAAATGAAGTATCTAAAGTATCAAATGATACTTTAGCCTAATTTGCTACATAGGTCATCTGCCTTTTTTGCAATTATTTTCCATTGGACAAAAGATGTAACCCACATGTTTGCTTAGGTTTTTTTGTCAAACTAACAATGTCTTACTGTATTTCAATTATTTTATTTTATTTCAACTAACTTATGTTTTAATTCAATTAAGCTGTAGACACTAACACTACAGTAGTAGTGTTAGTGTCTACAGTAGTAATGGTAGTGACTGGTTATAGTTATAGTAGTGGCAGTGTCTACAGTAGTAATGGTAGTGACTGGTTATAGTAGTGGTATTGACTACAGTAGTAATGGTAGTGACTGGTTATAGTAGTGGTAGTGACTGGTTATAGTTATAGTAGTGGTAGTTCCTTCACCATGTACAGTAGACTTTTACCTGACCAGGTCGTTAGAGTAGGAAAAACTCCAGAATCCAGAAAAGATGTACGATTTTTGAACCTGTGGTGCCACCTTCTTTAAAGAGCAGCGTTTTGTTTCATCCCAGCACTAATCATATCATCTGACATAGAGGGACGGGCTTCAGATCCGTTGAAGGAATTCTGCTGGCACGCCCCCCTCGGCTGTACTCCACTGGACGCGTTGTGCTTTAAATAGCAGGTGTTTAAAAACTGTTCATGCTCAGCCTGTCACTACTGTAGGTCTGCCTGCTCCGTCCCTCTCTCTTTAACTCCGTCAAAAAACACACGCGATGTCAGCCGCCAGCACCGAGACGAGCGCCCAGTTGCCCGCGGCCGCCAGCCGGGTGTTCTTCCAGCCGCCGGCCGGGGTTGGGTGCGCTGGTTCCGGACCCATGCCGCGGGATAACCCGGTCCAGAGGAAGCAGGGAAAAGTGACGGTGAAATACGACAGGAAGGAGCTGCGGAAGAGACTGATACTGGAGGAGTGGATCATTGAACAACTAAGCGATTTGTACGACTGTGAGGTGAGGAGGAGGAGAGGAGGTTTTATGGGCGCTTTGGGTCGGTTATTCTTGGAGGATTCGGGATGAATAATTAATTGCCAAGATAATCAGTGTTTAAAATGTTGTCTTTAGAGTTTGGAGTGTGTTTTTGGTATGTTTGCAGTGGTGGTGCGTAAAGCCCGGGGAAGGGAACATGGAGGTGGTTTGGTTACCTGTGTAAATCCGCGGGTCTCACCGGTCTATTGTCCCCTCTCTCCCCGGCTGCATTGTCTCCCTCCTGGACAGGTAGCTTCCAAGAGAGGGTCTCACAGAACAGATGAACCACTGGGTAGAAACTGGTTGAATCAACGTTTCCACGTTATTTCAACCAAATAAAAAAAGTGTTAGGTCATTTCGTGATTTTTTTTCCACCGAACTTGTAACCTAAATGCAATGACATTGTGACATTTGTTGAGTTCACGTTGAATTCACGTTAGTTGACAACTCAACCAAATGTAGACGTTGAACTGAAGTCTGTGCCTAGTGGGGAAAGACTGTTTTTGAGGTCGTAAAACACACCACACAGCTGCGCTTTAAGCGTCAGACTCTTTTTTTGTAGTCGAGTCCCATCTCCTGTAACTGCTGAGAACGCGTTTACAGTCGGCTATAGAGGGCTGATTTGTCAATAGGCCTACAGACAGACAAATATTGTCTGACACTGGGCTACACAAAAAAATCATTCCGGTAAAGGCATTAAATAATCGGCGCCCTTTACCAGAATACACAATCTGTTTAATTAATTCATAATGTCGACCCAAATAGCTTGTGTTTTCTATTGATTCAATATAATGCTTAAAGGAAGGGGAAACTGCTGGTCTAGATAATGATTGGTTGTCTGGTATGTGAGTCCATTCATGTTACCATCTGCCTGGGATGTGTCGAGTCGGGAATATTGTTAACCCTTCTGATCACAGGCAGGTCTGTGTCTTTCCCTGAGAGATGGTATTGACCGAGACATTGGAATGCGGTCTCACAGTGATGGTCGCTACATTCTTTAACATCTGAAGAGCTGAGAGAATCTCCACAGTGCTGTGTTCTCCATATCATGCAGGATGCTGCTAGAGAGGAGAGGATAGGAGGGCAGTGGATTAACCAATGACATGAGGAGGAGAGGGCAGTGGATTAACCAATGACATGAGGAGGAGAGGGCAGTGGATTAACCAATGATGCGAGGAGGAGAGGGCAGTGGATTAACCAATGACATGAGGAGGAGAGGGCAGTGGATTAACCAATGACATGAGGAGGAGAGGGCAGTGGATTAACCAATGACATGAGGGCAGTGGGTTAACCAATGACATGAGGAGGGGAGGGCAGTGGGTTAAGCAATGACATGAGGGCAGTGGGTTAAGCAATGACATGAGGGCAGTGGGTTAACCAATGGCATGAGGAGGAGAGGGCAGTGGATTAACCAATGACATGAGGGCAGTGGGTTAACCAATGACATGAGGAGGAGAGGGCAGTGGGTTAAGCAATGACATGAGGGCAGTGGGTTAAGCAATGACATGAGGGCAGTGGGTTAACCAATGACATGAGGGCAGTGGGTTAACCAATGACATGAGGGCAGTGGGTTAACCAATGACATGAGGGCAGTGGGTTAACCAATGGCATGAGGAGGAGAGGGTTAACCAATGACACGAGGGCAGTGGGTTAACCAATGACATGAGGAGGAGAGGGTTAACCAATGACATGAGGAAAGCAGGGCAGTTTGTTAACCAATGACATGAGGAAAGCAGGGCAGTTTGTTAACCAATGACATGAGGAAAGCAGGGCAGTTTGTTAACCAATGACAAGGGGAAAGCAGGGCAGTTTGTTAACCAATGACATGAGGAAAGCAGGGCAGTTTGTTAACCAATGACATGGGGAAAGCAGGGCAGTTTGTTAACCAATGACATGAGGAAAGCAGGGCAGTTTGTTAACCAATGACATGAGGAAAGCAGGGCAGTTTGTTAACCAATGACATGGGGAAAGCAGGGCAGTTTGTTAACCAATGACATGAGGAAAGCAGGGCAGTGATGTGCTCCAGAGGTACAGACCCTGTGCAGACTGATAAGAACTGTATTAGCTGTATCCACTAGCGGTTCTGGCCCCTCTAACAGTACAACTGGCCCCTCTAACAGTACAACTGGCCCCTCTAACAGTACAACTGGCCCCTCTAACAGTACAACTGGCCCCTCTAACAGTACAACTGGCCCCTCTAACAGTACAACTGGCCCCTCTAACAACTGGCCCCTCTAACAGTACAACTGGCCCCTCTAACAGTACAACTGGCCCTTCTAACAGTACAACTGGCCCCTCTAACAGTACAACTGGCCCTTCTAACAGTACAACTGGCCCCTCTAACAGTACAACTGGCCCCTCTAACAGTACAACTGGCCCCTCTAACAGTACAACTGGCCCCTCTAACAGTACAACTGGCCCCTCTAACAGTACAACTGGCCCCTCTAACAGTACAACTGGCCCCTCTAACAGTACAACTGGCCCCTCTAACAGTACAACTGGCCCCTCTAACAGTACAACTGGCCCCTCTAACAGTACAACTGGCCCCCCCTCTGACAGTACAACTGGCCCCTCTAACAGTACAACTGGCCCCTCTAGCAGTACAACTGGCCCCTCTAACAGTACAACTGGCCCCTCTAACAGTACAACTGGCCCCTCTAACAGAACAACTGGCCCCTCTAACAGTACAACTGGCCCCTCTAACAGTACAACTGGCCCCTCTAACAGTACAACTGGCCCCTCTAACAGAACAACTGGCCCCTCTAACAGTACAACTGGCCCCTCTAACAGTGTAACTGGCCCCTCTAACAACTGGCCCCTCTAACAGTACAACTGGCCCCTCTAACAGTACAACTGGCCCCTCTAACAGCCGGCCCCTCTAACAGCCGGCCCCTCTAACAGCCGGCCCCTCTAACAGTACAACTGGCCCCTCTGACAGTACAACTGGCCCCTCTGACAGTACAACTGGCCCCTCTGACAGTACAACTGGCCCCTCTGACAGTACAACTGGCCCCTCTAACAGTACAACTAGCCCCTCTAACAACTGGCCCCTCTGACAGTACAGCTGGCCCCTCTAACAGTACAACTGGCCCCTCTAACAGTACAACTGCCCCCCCCTCTAACAGTACAACTGGCCCCTCTAACAGTGTAACTGGCCCCTCTAACAGTACAACTGGCCCCCCCTCTAACAGTACAACTGGCCCCCCCTCTAACAGTGTAACTGGCCCCTCTAACAGTACAACTGGCCCCCCCTCTAACAGTACAACTGGCCCCTCTAACAGTACAACTGGCCCCTCTAACAGTACAACTGGCCCCTCTGACAGTACAACTGGCCCCTCTGACAGTACAACTGGCCCCTCTAACAGTACAACTAGCCCCTCTAACAACTGGCCCCTCTGACAGTACAGCTGGCCCCTCTAACAGTACAACTGGCCCCTCTAACAGTACAACTGCCCCCCCCTCTAACAGTACAACTGGCCCCTCTAACAGTGTAACTGGCCCCTCTAACAGTACAACTGGCCCCCCCTCTAACAGTACAACTGGCCCCCCCTCTAACAGTGTAACTGGCCCCTCTAACAGTACAACTGGCCCCCCCTCTAACAGTACAACTGGCCCCCCCTCTAACAGTACAACTGGCCCCCCCTCTAACAGTACAACTGGCCCCTCTGACAGTACAACTGGCCCCTCTAACAGTACAACTGGGCCCTCTGACAGTACAACTGGCCCCTCTGACAGTACAACTGGCCCCTCTAACAGTACAACTGGCCCCTCTAACAGTACAACTGGCCCCTCTAACAGTACAACTGGCCCCTCTAACAGTACAACTGGCCCCTCTAACAGTACAACTGGCCCCTCTAACAGTACAACTGGCCCCTCTAACAGTGTAACTGGCCCCTCTGACAGTACAACTGGCCCCTCTAACAGTACAACTGGCCCCTCTAACAGTACAACTGGCCCCTCTAACAGAACAACTGGCCCCTCTAACAGTACAACTGGCCCCTCTAACAGTACAACTGGCCCCTCTAACAGTGTAACTGGCCCCTCTAACAGTACAACTGGCCCCTCTAACAGTACAACTGGCCCCTCTAACAGTACAACTGGCCCCTCTGACAGTACAACTGGCCCCCCCTCTGACAGTACAACTGGCCCCTCTAGCAGTACAACTGGCCCCTCTAACAGTACAACTGGCCCCCCCTCTGACAGTACAACTGGCCCCTCTAACAGTACAACTGGCCCCCCCTCTGACAGTACAACTGGCCCCTCTAACAGTACAACTGGCCCCCCCTCTGACAGTACAACTGGCCCCTCTAACAGTACAACTGGCCCCTCTAACAGTACAACTGGCCCCCCCTCTGACAGTACAACTGGCCCCTCTAACAGTACAACTGGCCCCTCTAACAGTACAACTGGCCCCTCTAACAGTGTAACTGGCCCCTCTAACAGTACAACTGGCCCCTCTAACAGTACAACTGGCCCCTCTAACAGTACAACTGGCCCCTCTGACAGTGTAACTGGCCCCTCTAACAGTGTAACTGGCCCCAGCTTGGCCCCCCCAGTTGAAATGGTCTAGAACCACCACTGGCTAAATCCCAAAGCATTGGTCTCTCGCTCATCCATGGCAACAATGTGACGAACATGTTCTCTATTGAAACATCCCCCTGATACCTGCATGATGAAGACTGAACACTTCTGAAATGACAGTTCTAATGATCTGTAGCCATGCCAGTCCCTCCTGGCCTTAGCTGGTTAGCCCTGGTCTGTAGCCATGCCAGTCTATCCTGGCCTTAGCTGGTTAGCCCTGGTCTGTAGCCATGCCAGTCTATCCTGGCCTTAGCTGGTTAGCCCTGGTCTGTAGCCATGCCAGTTCATCCTGGCCTTAGCTGGTTAGCCCTGGTCTGTAGCCATGCCAGTTCATCCTGGCCTTAGCTGGTTAGCCCTGGTCTGTAGCCATGCCAGTTCATCCTGGCCTTAGCTGGTTAGCCCTGGTCTGTAGCCATGCCAGTTCATCCTGGCCTTAGCTGGTTAGCCCTGGTCTGTAGCCATGCCAGTCCATCCTGGCCTTAGCTGGTTAGCCCTGGTCTGTAGCCATGCCAGTCCATCCTGGCCTTAGCTTGTTAGCCCTGGTCTGTAGCCATGCCAGTCCATCCTGGCCTTAGCTTGTTAGCCCTGGTCTGTAGCCATGCCAGTCCATCCTGGCCTTAGCTTGTTAGCCCTGGTCTGTAGCCATGCCAGTCTATCCTGGCCTTAGCTGGTTAGCCCTGGTCTGTAGCCATGCCAGTCCCTCCTGGCCTTAGCTTGTTAGCCCTGGTCTGTAGCCATGCCAGTCTATCCTGGCCTTAGCTGGTTAGCCCTGGTCTGTAGCCATGCCAGTCTATCCTGGCCTTAGCTTGTTAGCCCTGGTCTGTAGCCATGCCAGTCCATCCTGGCCTTAGCTTGTTAGCCCTGGTCTGTAGCCATGCCAGTCCATCCTGGCCTTAGCTTGTTAGCCCTGGTCTGTAGCCATGCCAGTCTATCCTGGCCTTAGCTTGTTAGCCCTGGTCTGTAGCCATGCCAGTCCATCCTGGCCTTAGCTTGTTAGCCCTGGTCTGTAGCCATGCCAGTCTATCCTGGCCTTAGCTGGTTAGCCCTGGTCTGTAGCCATGCCAGTCCATCCTGGCCTTAGCTTGTTAGCCCTGGTCTGTAGCCATGCCAGTTCATCCTGGCCTTAGCTGGTTAGCCCTGGTCTGTAGCCATGCCAGTCCATCCTGGCCTTAGCTGGTTAGCCCTGGTCTGTAGCCATGCCAGTCCATCCTGGCCTTAGCTTGTTAGCCCTGGTCTGTAGCCATGCCAGTCCATCCTGGCCTTAGCTTGTTAGCCCTGGTCTGTAGCCATGCCAGTCCATCCTGGCCTTAGCTTGTTAGCCCTGGTCTGTAGCCATGCCAGTCCATCCTGGCCTTAGCTGGTTAGCCCTGGTCTGTAGCCATGCCAGTCCATCCTGGCCTTAGCTTGTTAGCCCTGGTCTGTAGCCATGCCAGTCCATCCTGGCCTTAGCTTGTTAGCCCTGGTCTGTAGCCATGCCAGTCCATCCTGGCCTTAGCTGGTTAGCCCTGGTCTGTAGCCATGCCAGTCCATCCTGGCCTTAGCTGGTTAGCCCTGGTCTTCAATTGCAGCCTACATTGGCCTACATCGTTCTGTACTGCAACTGTTAAAGAGGGACTACCCTAAACAGCAACTTTTCCTTTTAAAACGGCCAATGTGGCATCGATATGAGCGAGACATTTATTCTAGTGTCTAAATGGACTAAAGTCTCAGTTTCGTCCCAAAACTGAGATTTTCAAGATGATGGGAAGAAATTGAATGTCATGGAATGAAAGGTACTGTAACAGTTTTCCGTGGGTTGGGTTTATTTAAATCCCGCCCACAGCTGGCAGCACCCAAATAATCATCAGTTCAGAGCGCAACTGCACACGACCTGACCGTATTACCCATAGTCCATTTGGCTTGACATTTGATTTCCCTGTGGGACTAGTTGGGGACCATCAGTAAATTACAACAATGTACACGGGACAATATTTTAAAATGTCAGTAGCTCCAACTGTCAGTGACCTACAACCCCAAAGCAACTATAAATTGTAGAAAGTCATATACATATATTAAAAGCATTTAATGAGACGACTTAAAGATGTGCAACATGAAAATATTGTCATTTACTTTTTATAAAACATTGACGGTCCCTAACTATCCCCAGAGATAGGCTACCGTTAGCCAAAGGTCGCACACCTGCCAGCTGAAGCTAATTGGCGATAGAAGTTAGCTAATACTAGTTAGCCTAGGAGACTTCAATATACAACACCTGGTTAGACTGTCTTTCAAGTTATCTAGAAGGGTGAGCGACTGTTCTCTTTGAAAAATGTTGCTTGCGCATGTTTTGCTGAATCGGCAGAGCTTTGCTGACCGTCTCTGTATCGGTTTGATATGAAAACCTGATACTAGTGTACAGAACAGAGCAGTGTGTGTTTAATAGAGTAGAGAAGGGGTCACTTCACATTCAGGGAAACGTATTTCTGTTTCCTGTAACTCAGCCACAGTTAGGGTGATAGGCAGACCAGGGTGTGCGTGCATGTGTTGGTGTGCAAGACAGTTAATTAAACCCAATCGCAATGTAACCACCTTATTCGCCTGTCGTCATGGGAATTAAGAATATCGTAACCCGTTTATATGATAATGAAAATAATCTGAGTTTCTCATTCTATGGTACGTTATCCAAAGCAGAAAACTATCGTAGGACTCTCTAGTGTACTAACAGAGGCAAGAAGACTATAATGACCTAACAAACAGAAATGAACAGAGTGCTATTTGTCAAACATAATCCTCTTGTTGCCCTCGCTCTGTCCACCTTCCCATTCCTATCTCTTCTCCTCCCTCTATCTTTGTAAGACACTAGCTTCTTCATCTTATGCCCACCACCCTCTCCTCTCCTCTCCTCTCCTCTCCTCTCCTCTCCTCTCCTCTCCTCTCCTCTCCTCTCCTCTCCTCTCCTCTCCTCTCCTCTCCTCTCCTCTCTTCTCCTCTCCCTCTCTTTTCCTCTCTTCTCCTCTCCCTCTCTTTTCCTCTCTGTATATTGTCTCTCTCTGGGCATAGTATTACATAATCAGTGATTAATTTCTCTCCTGTCTCTTGTGGGACTCTGCTTTTTTCAGGACACACAGAGGGGAAGAGAGAGAGCAATCTCCCCAACATTACTCCTCTCTAGCTCAGTGTTGTGTCTGTCTGTGTGAAGCTCAGACCCTGTTCTAGATGGTCGGTGTGTTCATTAGGCTACTCTCTGTGTTGAGCTGTGTGTTCAGTACCCTACTCTCTGTGTTGAGCTGTGTGTGTGTACAGTAGCCTACTCTCTGTGTTGAGCTGTGTGTGTGTTCAGTACTGAGGTTAAGGTTAGGAGTCCAGCCTACTTCTAGAAAAGAGTCTGTATGGTTGAGAAGACAGGTTGTATGGTGATGGATCAATATGGCTGAGAAGACAGGTTGTATGGTGATGGATAAATATGGCTGAGAAGACAGGTTGTATGGTGATGGATCAATATGGCTGATCAATATGGCTGAGAAGACAGGTTGTATGGTGATGGATCAATATGGTTGAGAAGACAGGTTGTGTGGTGATGGATCAATATGGCTGAGAAGACAGGTTGTGTGGTGATGGATCAATATGGTTGAGAAGACAGGTTGTGTGGTGATGGATCAATATGGCTGAGAAGACAGGTTCTATGGTGATGGATCAATATGGCTCAGAAGACAGGTTCTGTGGTGATGGATCAATATGGCTCAGAAGACAGGTTGTATGGTGATGGATCAATATGGCTGAGAAGACAGGTTGTGTGGTAATGGATCAATATGGCTGAGAAGACAGGTTGTATGGTGATGGATCAATATGGCTGAGAAGACAGGTTGTGTGGTGATGGATCAATATGGCTGAGAAGACAGGTTGTGTGGTGATGGATCAATATGGCTGAGAAGACAGGTTGTGTGGTGATGGATCAATATGGCTGAGAAGACAGGTTGTGTGGTGATGGATCAATATGGCTGAGAAGACAGGTTGTATGGTAATGGATCAATATGGCTGAGAAGACAGGTTGTGTGGTGATGGATCAATATGGCTGAGAAGACAGGTTGTGTGGTGATGGATCAATATGGCTGAGAAGACAGGTTGTGTGGTGATGGATCAATATGGCTGAGAAGACAGGTTGTGTGGTGATGGATCAATATGGCTGAGAAGACAGGTTGTGTGGTGATGGATCTGAGAGAGTCAGTCGATTGATGGTGTTAGTGCTGCTCAAGCCTTTTCTCTCTGCGTGACACACACGCACGCACGCACGCACGCACGCACGCACGCACGCACGCACGCACGCACGCACGGGAGGGAGACAATGCGATCTGGGTCATTGTGTTTGGACCAAATGGAGCCAGTGGCCTACAGGCATCCTACATCATCATGGTTCATAACAACACATAGCTGTCTATCTGTCTGTCTGTCTGTCTCCACACTATTATTCACATTCTGCATGGGAGTCTGTATGGTGAGGGCCTGTCTGAGGGCCTGTCTGAGGGTTGTGTGTTTGAAAATAAGTTATTTTATTTTTTATATTACTACTTTAGTAGTATTACTCCTTTAATATTATATTACTACAATAGTATGGTCCTACATTAGTATTATAGTACCACATTAGTATGATGGTACTACTTTAGTATTATGGTACTACTTTAGTATTATGATATTACATTAGTATTATGATACAACATTAGTATTATGGTACTACTTTAGTATTATGGTACTACTTTAGTATTATGGTACTACATTAGTATTATGGTACTACTTTAGTATTATGGTACTACATTAGTATTATGGTACTACTTTAGTATTATGGTACTACTTTAGTATTATGGTACTACATTAGTATTATGGTACTACTTTAGTATTATGGTACTACATTAGTATTATGGTACTACTTTAGTATTATGGTACTACATTAGTATTATGGTACTACTTTAGTATTATGATATTACATTAGTATTATGATACAACATTAGTATTATGGTACTACTTTAGTATTATGGTACTACATTAGTATTATGGTACTACTTTAGTATTATGGTACTACTTTAGTATTATGGTACTACATTAGTATTATGGTACTACTTTAGTATTATGGTACTACATTAGTATTATGGTACTACTTTAGTATTATATCTACTATTGTTGTCACTGTTGTTTTCATATTTGTTATGCGTATCACTTGGCAACATTGACCTTGCCCTTCATGCCATTACAGAATATTGAATTTGAGAGAGGAGAGAGAGAGGAGAGAGAGAGAGAGAGGAGAGAGAGAGAGAGGAGAGAGAGAGAGAGGAGAGGAAGAGGGAGAGGGGAGGGAGAGGGCGACTGGGGGATTCTTGATTCTGAGCTGGTCATTTTGCTCCTTGGCGTCAACAGTCAGAGGAGAATTGGAGCAGCTGTACTCTGAACTCTCTCCCTCTCATTGAAATTCAAATGTTTATTTTTATTTTTATTGAATAAATAGTAGGCTACACATGGAAAATGAACATGCTATTATTATTACTACTAAAATGAATGTTGCACCACTTTTTAACATTTTTACCCCAACTATCACCAGAGGTTGATGTTTAGTTAGCTAGCTTGCTAGCCTAGCTGGACTAAGTAAGTTAGCTAGCTTGCTAGCCTAGCTGGACTAAGTAAGTTAGCTAGCTTGCTAGCCTAGCTGGACTAAGTAAGTTAGCTAGCTTGCTAGCCTAGCTGGATTAAGTAAGTTAGCTAGCTTGCTAGCCTAGCTGGACTAAGTAAGTTAGCTAGCTTGCTAGCCTAGCTGGACTAAGTAAGTTAGCTAGCTTGCTAGCCTAGCTGGACTAAGTAAGTTAGCTAGCTAATGTTACAGTCCTGTATTGAACTCGTAAAGCTAAATCATGTACAGAGCATTCAGAAAGTATACAGATCACTTTACTTTTTCCACATTATGTTGCGTTACAGCCTTATTCTGAAATGGATTAAATAAAATAAAAATCCTCATCAATCTACACACAATCCCCCATAATGACAAAGTGAAAGATTTTTAGACATTTTTGCAAATGTATTCAAAAATATAACGACAGAAATCCCAAATGGATTCCCCCACAAATGTATCCTCGACAATCTACACCCCATAATGACAAAGCGAAAACAGGTTTAATAAAATGTTAGCAAATAAAATAAAAAATAAACAAATACAACTTATTTACAGTATTCAGACCCTTTGCTATGAGACTCAAAATTGAGCTCAGGTGCATCCTGTTTCCATTGATCATCCTTGAGATGTTTCTACAACTTGATTGGAGTCTACCTGTGGTAAATACAGTTGATTGGACATGATTTGGAAAGGTACACACCTGTCTATAAAGGTCCCACAGTTGACAGTGCATGTCAGAACAAAAACCAAACAATGAGGTCGAAGGAATGGTCTGTAGAGCTCCGAGACAGGATTGTGTCGAGGCACAGATCTGGGAAAGGGTACCAAAAAATTGCGACAGCATTGAAGGTCCCCAAGAACACAATGGCCTCCATCATTCTTAAATGGAAGAAGTTTGGAAACACTAAGACTCTTCCTAGAGCTGGCCACCAGGTCAAACTGAGCAATCAGGGGAGAAGGGTCTTGGTCAGGGAGGTGACCAAGAACCCAATAGTCACTTTGACAGAGCTCTAGAGTTCCTCTGTGGAGATGGGAGAACCTTCCAGAAGGACAACCATCTCTGCAGCACTCCACCAATCAGGCCTTTATGGTAGAGTGGTCAGACGGAAGCCACTCCTCAGTAAAAGGCACATGACAGCCTGCTTGGAGTTTGCCAAAAGGCACCTAAAGACTCTCAGACCATGAGAAACAAGATTCCCTGGTCTGATGAAACCAAGATTGAACACTTTGGCCTGAATGTCAAGCGTCACGTCTTGAGGAAACCTTGCACCATCCGTACGGTGAAGCATGGTGGTGGCAGCAGCATCATGATGTAGGGATGTTTTTCAGCTGCAGGAACTGGGAGACTAGTTAGGATCGAGGGAAAGATGAACGGAGCAAAGTACAAAGAGATCCTTGATGAAAACCTGGTTCGGTGGAGTCCCAAAGCTTTAGAAATGGCTTTGTAACCTCTGTCCAGACTGATAGATGTCAATTACTTTGTTTCTCATCTGTTCCTGAATTTCTTTGGATCGCGTGATTGATGTCTTGCTTTTTGAGATCTTTTGTGCTACTTCACTTTGTCAGACAGGTTCTATTGAAGTGATTTCTGTATTCAACAGGTCTGGCAGGAATCATGCCTGGGTGTGGCTAGTGAAATTGAACTCAGTTTTCCAAAAAATTTAAATTCATGATTTAGCAAGGGGCAATTACTTTGTCATGAAGGTTCGGGTAGCTTTTTCCCCTTATTAATAAATAAAAACTTAACTGCATTTTGCGTTTACTTGGGTAATCTTTGTGTTAAATGTGTTTGATGATCAGAAACATTGAAATGTGACAAATGTGCAAAAAAAATAAGTAATCAGGAAGGGGGCAAATACTTTTTCACAGCACTGTATGTAAATGTGATTTTTCCGTTTTAAATGGTTAATACATTTGCAAGAATTTCTGAAAACCTGTTTTTGCTTTGCCATTATGGGGTATTGTGTGTAGATTGATGGAAAAAAAACATTTTAATCAATTTTAGAATAAGGTTGTAACGTAACAAAATGTGTAAAAAGTCAAGGGGTCTGAATACTTTCCGAATGCACTGTATTTTAATTTTTAATTTATTTTAATTTTATTTATGCCATTAGCTAGCTAGCTATCTTTTAGATACACACTGTCAATCAATTTCGCCCTCTGCCATGGTAGTCTCTTCTAGACTGGTAGCTTCAGCAGAGATAACGAACAAACAAAAACGTTTAGTCTTTGACTAGTGATAGCTAACTAACGTTAGCGAAAAATAGTATCTCAATTTGGTAACCATCTCTTCCACCCTTGTCTGGAAAACACTACAAATAATATTGTCGATATAGCTAACTCACGCTCTGTGTGTTGGTCGTGATGTTGAATGTGTATAAATAATCTATGGTTGGTTAGTTGGTTCTCAGCTGGCTAGCAATCTTACATTTACATTTAAGTCATTTAGCAGACGCTCTTATCCAGAGCGACTTACAAATTGGAAAGTTCATACATATTCATCCTGGTCCCCCCGTGGGAATTGAACCCTGGTCCCCCCGTGGGAATTGAACCCACAACCCTGGCGTTGCAAGCGCCATGCTCTACCAACTGAGCCACACGGGAGCCACACGGGACCATCTTGCTTCCAGTTTAGTGATGCTAACGGCAAGCTGACTATTAAAATGTCCATGTTAGGTGTGCTAAGCTAGCCAGTCTGATAGAGATCAATACAATTAGTGGGCTGGTTAAATTGTGTTTTTTTGTTGTAGCTTCTGACTGTAACCAGTGCCTGTACTCTGCTTCAGGTTATTAATCAACCTACCAGGGTGTTTACAAACACTACAGGAGCAAGATCATCCACGTATTGATCACATTTGTACTAATACTGTAGAACTTTGTTCTAAAGCTGTATCCGTACCCATTGGATGCAGTGATCACAATATAGTGGCTATATCCAGGAAAGACAACGTTCCAACCGCTGGGCCTAAAATAGTGTATAAGAGATCATACAAAATATTTTGCTGTGACTCTTATGTGGATGATGTTAAAAATAGTTGTTGGTCTGATGTGATTAATAAAGGAGCATCCAGACGCTGCACTTAATGAATTTATGAAATTGCTTCTTCCAATTATTGATGAACATGCACCTGTTAGGAGACTGACTGTTAGAGCTGTTGAGGCTCCATGGATCGATGAGGAATTGAACAACTGTATGGTTGAAAGAGATGGGGCAAAAGAAGTGGCTAATAAGTCTGGCTGCACATCTGACTGGGTGATTTACGGCAAATTGAGAAAGTATGTGACTAAACTCAACAAAGAGAAGAATACACTGTATTATGAAGCCAAGATCAATGAAATAAAGAATGATGGAAAAAACTTTTGGAGTACTTTAAATGCAATTATGGGCAGAAAGACAAATTCAACTGTTTTTATTGAATCAGATGGCTTATACATCACAAAACCATTTGATGTTGCCAATTATTTAAATGATTATGTCATTGGCAAGGTGGGCAAACTTATGCAGGAAATGCCAATAACGAACAGTGAGCCATCGTACTGACAATTTAGATTACAAAAAAAAATAATGAAAATAATAAAAAATAATTGTACGTTTTGCATTTGAGTCCAGAGGTTGAATAACCAGTCAACTCTGAACACCTACTCATTCAAGGGCTGTTCTTTACATTGTAGAATAATAGTGAAGACATCAAAATACACACTTCTGCCCACAGGACTCCATGTTGACTCCAATGTTTCCCACAGTTGTAGCCTAGTGGTTAGAGGGGGGCGGCAGGTAGCCTAGGGGTTAGAGGGGGGAGGCAGGTAGCCTAGTGGTTAGAGGGGGGCGGCAGGTAGCCTAGTGGTTAGAGGGGGGCGGCAGGTAGCCTAGTGGTTAGAGGGGGGCGGCAGGTAGCCTAGTGGTTAGAGGGGGGCGGCAGGTAGCCTAGGGGTTAGAGCGTTGGACTAGTAACCGAAAGGTTGCAAGATCGAATCCCCGAGCTGACAAGGTAACAATCTGTCGTTCTGCCCCCTGAACAATGCAGTTAACCCACTGTTCCCCGGTAGGCCGTCATTGTAAATGATAATTTGTTCTTAACTGACTTGCCTAGTAAAATAAAGGTATTTTTTTTTTTTAAATGGCTGCACTGAAATCTAACAGTACAGCTCCCACAATCTTCTTATTATCAATTTCTTTCAACCAATCATCAGTCATTAGTGTCAGTGCTGTACATGTTGAGTGCCCTTCTCTATAAGCATGCTGAAAGTCTGTTGTTCATTCGTTTACTGAGAAATAGCATTGTATTTGATCAAACAACAATTCTTTCCAAAAAGTACAAAAACTACGAGCTGGCAGCAAGCTTATAGGTCTGCTGTTAGACCAAGTAAAGGCCGCTTTACCACTCTTGTGTAGTGGAATGACTTTGGCTTCCCTCCAGGCCTGAAGACAAAGACTTTCCTCTAGGCTCAGATTAAAGATATGACAGATAGGAGTGGCTATAGAGTCAGCTACCATCCTCAGTAGCTTTCCATCTAAGTTGTCAATGCGACGAGGTTTGATCGATTAACGATCCTTTTTCCACCTCTCCCACACTAACTTTACTCAGAGGGTTTTCTTAAATGGAAGCTTCTCTAATGTCAAACAAATTAAATCAAATTTACCGTGAAATGCTTACTTTCAAGCCCTTAACCAATTATGATTGACTAAATAAACTAAAGTAAAAAATGTAATAAAAAGTAACACAAATAGCAATAACGAGGCTATATACAATAATTAATGCAGGGGGTACCGGTACAGAGTCAATGTGGTTAATTGAGGTAATATGTACATGTAGGTAGAGTTAGCATAGATAACCCTATCGGCTATCTCCTCGTTGTCGGTGATCAGGCCTACCGCTGTTGTGTCATCAGCAAACTTAATGATTGTGTTGGAGTCGTGCTTGGCCACGCAGGCGTGGGTGAACAGAGAGGGGAGGGGGCTAAGCACTCACCCCTGAGGGACACCCATGTTGACGATCAGTGTGGTAGATGTGCTGTTGCCTACCCTTACCACCTGGGGGGCGGCCCGCCAGGAAGTCCTTGTGAATGTCGACCTGTTTAAAGGTCTTGCTCACATTGGCTACGGAGAACGTGATCACACAGTCGTCCGGAACAGATGGTGCTCTCATGCATGCTTCAGTTTTGCTTGCCTCGAAGCGAGCATAAAAGGCATTATAGCTCGTCTGGTAGGCTTGCATCACTGGGCAGCTCGCCCTGCCATATCCAACGAGCGTCAGAGCCGTGTAGTAGGATTCAATCTTAGACTTGCCTGTTTGATGGTTCGTCTGAGGGCATTTCTTATAAGTGTCTGGATTAGTGTCCCGCTGCTCTAGCCTTTAGCTCGGTGCGGATGTTGCCTGTAATCCATGGCTTCTGTTTGCGATATGTACGTACGGTCACTGTGGGTACGACGTCGTCGATGTTCTTATTGATGAGGTGGTATTCTCCTCAATGCCATTGGATGAATCCCGGAACATATTCCAGGCTGTGCAAAACAGTACAGTAGCGTAGCATCCGCGTCATCTGACCTCTTCCCTATTGAGCAAGTCACTGGTACTTCCTGCTTTAGTTTTTGCTTGTAAGCAGCAATCAGGAGTATAGAATTATGGTTTTATTTGCCAAATGGAGGGAGAGCTTTGTATGTGTCTCTGTGTGTGGAGTAAAGAGGGTCTGGTTTTTTCCCCTTCCGTTTGCACGTGACATGCTGGTAGAAATGAGGTAAAACTGATTTAAGTTTGCCTGCATTAAAGTCCCCGGCCACTAGGAGCACCACTTCTGGATGAGCATTTTCTTGTTTGCTTATGGCCTTATACAGCTTGTTGAGTGTGGTCTTAGTGACAGGATCTGTTTGTGGTGGTAAATAGACGGCTACGAAAAATATAGATGAAAACTCTCTTGGTAGTGTGGTCTACAGCTTATCATGAGGTACTCTACCTCAGGCGAGCAAACCCTCAATAAGTCATTAATATTAGTCATCGTGCACCAGAAGTTATTGACAAATAGACACACCCCCACCCCTAGCTGTTCTGTCCTGCCGATGCACGGAAAACCCAGCCGACTGTATATTATCCGTGTCGTCATTCCCCTGGTCTTACCAGACATAGCTGTTCTGTCCTGCCGATGCACGGAAAACCCAGCCAACTGTATATTATCCGTGTCGTCATTCAGCCACGACTTGGTGAAACATAAGATATAACAGTTTAATATCCCGTTGGCGGGATAGTCTCGAACAGAGATCATTAGTTTATTCTCCAGTGATTGCACGTTGGCCAACAGAACGGATGGTAGAGGCGGGTTACTCACTCGCCAATGAATTCTCACAAGGCTTTTCTTCACGCGAATGAAGGGCCTGTTCTCCGGATAGCAGTATGTCCTTCGCGTCGGACTCATTAAAGGAACATCTTTGTCCAGTTCGAGGTGAGTAATCGTTGTTCTGATGTCCAGAATCTCTTTTCGGTCATAAGAGACGGCAGCAGCAACGTTATCGGTAGGGTTATGCATTACGGTTAGCAGTGTGGTTAGGATTATGCATTACGTTTAGCAATGTGGTTAGGGTTATGCATTACGTTTAGCAATGTGGTTTGGGTTATGCATTACGGTTAGCAGTGTGGTTAGGGTTATGCATTACGGTTAGCAGTGTGGTTAGGGTTATGCATTACGGTTAGCAGTGTGTTTTGGTTTAGGCATGAGGTTAGCAGTGTGGTTAGGGTTAGGCATGAGGTTAGGCATGTGGTTAGGGTTAGGCATGAGGTTAGGCATGTGGTTAGCAGTGTGGTTAGGGTTAGGCATGAGGTTAGGCATGTGGTTAGGGTTAGGCATGAGGTTAGGCATCAGGTTAGCAGTGTGGTTAGGGTTAGGCATGAGGTTAGCAGTGTGGTTAGGGTTAGGCATGAGGTTAGGCATGAGGTTAGCAGTGTGGTTAGCAGTGTGGTTAGGGTTAGGCATGAGGTTAGGCATGAGGTTAGCAGTGTGGTTAGGGTTAGGCATGAGGTTAGCAGTGTGGTTAGGGTTAGGCATGAGGTTAGGCATGTGGTTAGGGTTAGGCATGAGGTTAGGCATCAGGTTAGCAGTGTGGTTAGGGTTAGGCATGAGGTTAGCAGTGTGGTTAGGGTTAGGCATGAGGTTAGGCATGAGGTTAGGGTTAGGCATGAGGTTAGGCATGAGGTTAGCAGTGTGGTTAGGGTTAGGCATGTGGTTAGCAGTGTGGTTAGCAGTGTGGTTAGGGTTAGGCATGTGGTTAGCAGTGTGGTTAGGGTTAGGCATGAGGTTAGCAGTGTGGTTAGGGTTAGGCATGTGGTTAGCAGTGTGGTTAGCAGTGTGGTTAGGGTTAGGCATGAGGTTAGGCATGTGGTTAGCAGTGTGGTTAGCAGTGTGTTTAGGGTTAGGCATGTGGTTAGCAGTGTGGTTAGGGTTAGGCATGAGGTTAGGCATGTGGTTAGCAGTGTGGTTAGCAGTGTGGTTAGCAGTGTGGTTAGGGTTAGGCATGTGGTTAGCAATGTGGTATTTTTTTAAATGTTCATTATATTATGTTCCCCTCATCCTACCACCCCTCCCCTAATTACAGTAATCTAATGGACAACAACACCTAGCCTTCTACTTCCAGTTTATACAGACTATACAGTCTGGTTTTCAGAGCTTTACTATTTGTCCTAGCTACTATCTCTCTGTCTGTCTGTGTGTGTCTCTCTCTCTCTCTCTCTCTCTCTCTCTCTCTCTCTCTCTCTCTCTCTCTCTCTCTCTCTCTCTCTCTCTCTCTCTCTCTCTCTCTCTCTCTCTCTCTCTCTGCCTCTCTCTCTCTCTCTCTCTCTGCCTCTCTCTCTCTCTCTCTCTCTGCCTCTCTCTCTCTCTCTCTCTCTCTCTCTCTCTCTCTCTCTCTCTCTCTCTGCCTCTCTCTCTCTCTCTCTCTCTCTCTCTCTCTCTCTCTCTCTCTGCCTCTCTCTCTCTCTCTCTCTCTCTGCCTCTCTCTCTCTCTCTGCCTCTCTCTCTCTTTCTCTCTCTCTCTCTCTCTCTCTCTCTCTCTCTCTGCCTCTCTCTCTCTCTCTGCCTCTCTCTCTCTCTCTGCCTCTCTCTCTCTGCCTCTCTCTGCCGCTCTCTCTCTATCTCTCTATCTATCTATCTCTCTCTGTCTGTGTCTCCTATGACCTTGTCAACAGCACGTCTCCTCCCCCTCTTCCTCTGTCAGCACCAGATCCACACTATCATGTGAAGCTCAATGTTATACAAACAGAGGAACAGATCATTCATGAAAATGAAGCTGATGCGTTGGTCAATATGTTATATAGTACTCTGAAGACTGTCCTCTACTGTGGCTACAGTCTATTGATTAGACACAGAATCCCCTATGTCCTTGAAGGTATGGGAAAAGCCAGCGGACATTTACTCCTGAAGTGTTGAACTGCTGCACCCAATGTAGTTATAATTTGACCCTGCTGGTTATCTATGAACGTTTGACCATCTTGAAGAACGATCTGGCCTAAATGGCAATGCCCTCCTATAATCTCCACCCGGCACAGCCAGTAGAGGACTGACTACCCCTCAGAGCCTGGTTTCTTCTTGGGCTGAGACGATACCAGTATGACGATACTCGTTAGTATCGTGGCAAGGAAACAAAACACAAAGCGGATTTAACTTCTTTAGAGAAACAGCCCTGATGTTGAAAACAAACATTATGTTGTTATCTAGAGTCTCATGTATTTATTTTCCAAGCTGTAGCACACTATATTTTACACACAGCAGGATTTTAAACGACCAAAGAGTTTGGTCTGCTCTGTGTTTTTTACATTTTGCCATGGAAAATCTATCACGACACTGGTATCATCCCTAGTTCCTTCCTAGGATCCAGTCTTTCTAGAGAGGTTTCCTAGCCACTGTTGATGCTTTATAAAATACATTTGATTGGGAGCCGATTTCCTCGTCTGGTATGTGCTTCTTTCTGTCCTAGTTGGAGTGTTCTGTTAATGTATGTGATCTGTCTCTGTGATTGGTTGAACAGGTCTGGCCTATTGGCCAGTTATAGAATGAATGTACAGAAGTCCTCTCTGGTTTCATTTGACCTCAACGCGACCGTGAAGTAAAGTAACACTGGACAACAGCCATGTTGTCCAACTAAATCTCAGATAACACTGTTATTATATTATGGGGCCCTCTTCACTAATCCATTAGACCTGCCTATTTCCATGGTTACATCTGTCAGTAGGTGCAGTGGTTTCACAGTGTAGGCTACATTATTACCATGGTAATAGGCTACATTATTACCATGGACATACAGGCTACATTATTACCATGGTAACAGACTACATTATTACCATGGTAACAGGCTACATTATTACCATGGTAATAGGCTACATTATTACCATGGTAACAGGCTACATTATTACCATGGTAACAGGCTACATTATTACCATGGTAATAGGCTACATTATTACCATGGTAATAGGCTACATTATTACCATGGTAATAGGCTACATTATTACCATGGACAGAGAGGCTACATTATTACCATGGACAGAGAGGCTACATTATTACCATGGGCAGAGAGGCTACATTATTACCATGGACATAGGCTACATTATTACCATGGACATAGGCTACATTATTACCATGGACATAGGCTACATTATTACCATGGACATAGGCTACATTATTACCATGGACATAGGCTACATTATTACCATGGACATAGGCTACATTATTACCATGGTAATAGGCTACATTATTACCATGGTAATAGGCTACATTATTACCATGGACATAGGCTACATTATTACCATGGTAATAGGCTACATTATTACCATGGACATAGGCTACATTATTACCATGGACATAGGCTACATTATTACCATGGTAATAGGCTACATTATTACCATGGTAATAGGTTACATATAAATACATTATTACCATGGTAATAGGCTACATTATTACCATGGTAATAGGCTACATATAAATACATTATTACTATGGTAATAGGCTACATATAAATACATTATTACCATGGTAATAGGCTACATATAAATACATTATTACCATGGACAGAGGCTACATTATTACCTTGGTAATAGGCTACATTATTACCATGGTAATAGGCTACATTATTACAATGGACAGAGAGGCGACATTATTACCATGGACAGAGAGGCTAGATTTTTACCATGGTAATAGCCTACATTATTACCATGGTAATAGGCTAGATTATTACCATGGACAAAGGCTACATTATTACCATGGACAGAGAGGCTACATTACTACCATGGACATAGGCTACATTATTACCATGGACAGAGAGGCTACATTATTACCATGGGCAGAGAGGCTACATTATTACCATGGCAGAGAGGCTACATTATGACCATGGGCAGAGAGGCCACATTATTACCATGGGCAGAGAGGCTACATTATTACCATGGGCAGAGAGGCTACATTATTACCATGGGCAGAGAGGCTACATTATTACCATGGACAGAGAGGCTACATTATTACCATGGGCAGAGAGGCTACATTATTACCATGGACAGAGAGGCTACATTATTACCATGGACATAGGGTACATTATTATCATGGACAGAGAGGCTACATTATTACCATGGACAGACAGGCTACATATAAATACATTATTACCATGGACATAGGCTACATATCCATATAAATACATTATTACCATGGACATACAGGCTACATATAAATACATCATTACCCTGGACAGACAGGCTACATATAAATACATTATTACCATGGACAGACAGGCTACATATAAATACATTATTACCATGGACATACAGGCTACATATAAATACATTATTACCATGGACATACAGGCTACATATAAATACATTATTACCCTGGACATACAGGCTACATATAAATACATTATTACCCTGGACAGACAGGCTACATATAAATACATTATTACCATGGACAGACAGGCTACATATAAATACATTATTACCATGGACATAGGCTACATATCCATATAAATACATTATTACCATGGACAGACAGGCTACATATGAACACATTATTACCATGGACATACAGGCTACATATAAATACATTATTATCATGGACATAGGCTACATATCCATATAAATACATTATTACCATGGACATACAGGCTACATATAAATACATTATTACCCTGGACAGACAGGCTACATATAAATACATTATTACCATGGACATACAGGCTACATATAAATACATTATTACCCTGGACATACAGGCTACATATAAATACATTATTACCCTGGACAGACAGGCTACATATAAATACATTATTACCATGGACAGACAGGCTACATATAAATACATTATTACCATGGACATAGGCTACATATCCATATAAATACATTATTACCATGGACAGACAGGCTACATATAAATACATTATTACCATGGACATAGGCTACATATAAATACATTATTACCATGGACATACAGGCTACATATAAACACATTATTACCCTGGACATACAGGCTACATATAAACACATTATTACCATGGACAGACAGGCTACATATAAACACATTATTACCCTGGACATACAGGCTACATATAAACACATTATTACCATGGACAGACAGGCTACATATAAATACATTATTACCATGGACAGACAGGCTACATATAAATACATTATTACCATGGACAGACAGGCTCCATATAAATACATTATTACCATGGACAGACAGGCTACATATAAATACGTTATTACCATGGACATACAGGCTACATATAAATACATTATTACCATGGACATACAGGCTACATATAAATACATTATTACCCTGGACATACAGGCTACATATAAATACATTATTACCCTGGACAGACAGGCTACATATAAATACATTATTACCATGGACAGACAGGCTACATATAAATACATTATTACCATGGACATAGGCTACATATCCATATAAATACATTATTACCATGGACAGACAGGCTACATATGAACACATTATTACCATGGACATACAGGCTACATATAAATACATTATTACCATGGACATAGGCTACATATCCATATAAATACATTATTACCATGGACATACAGGCTACATATAAATACATTATTACCCTGGACAGACAGGCTACATATAAATACATTATTACCATGGACATACAGGCTACATATAAATACATTATTACCCTGGACATACAGGCTACATATAAATACATTATTACCCTGGACAGACAGGCTACATATAAATACATTATTACCATGGACAGACAGGCTACATATAAATACATTATTACCATGGACATAGGCTACATATCCATATAAATACATTATTACCATGGACAGACAGGCTACATATAAATACATTATTACCATGGACATAGGCTACATATAAATACATTATTACCATGGACATAGGCTACATATCCATATAAATACATTATTACCATGGACATACAGGCTACATATAAATACATTATTACTCTGGACAGACAGGCTACATATAAATACATTATTACCATGGACATACAGGCTACATATAAATACATTATTACCCTGGACATACAGGCTACATATAAATACATTATTACCCTGGACAGACAGGCTACATATAAATACATTATTACCATGGACAGACAGGCTACATATAAATACATTATTACCATGGACATAGGCTACATATCCATATAAATACATTATTACCATGGACAGACAGGCTACATATAAATACATTATTACCATGGACATAGGCTACATATAAATACATTATTACCATGGACATACAGGCTACATATAAACACATTATTACCATGGACATACAGGCTACATATAAACACATTATTACCATGGACAGACAGGCTACATATAAACACATTATTACCCTGGACATACAGGCTACATATAAACACATTATTACCATGGACAGACAGGCTACATATAAATACATTATTACCATGGACAGACAGGCTACATATAAATACATTATTACCATGGACAGACAGGCTCCATATAAATACATTATTACCATGGACAGACAGGCTACATATAAATACATTATTACCATGGACATACAGGCTACATATAAATACATTATTACCATGGACATACAGGCTACATATAAATACATTATTACCCTGGACATACAGGCTACATATAAATACATTATTACCCTGGACATACAGGCTACATATAAATACATTATTACCATGGACATACAGGCTACATATAAATACATTATTACCCTGGACATACAGGCTACATATAAATACATTATTACCATGGACAGACAGGCTACATATAAATACATTATTACCATGGACATAGGCTACATATCCATATAAATACATTATTACCATGGACAGACAGGCTACATATGAACACATTATTACCATGGACATACAGGGTACCTATAAATACATTTTTCCCATGGACATAGGCTACATATCCATATAAATACATTATTACCATGGACATACAGGCTACATATAAATACATTATTACCCTGGACAGACAGGCTACATATAAATACATTATTACCATGGACATACAGGCTACATATAAATACATTATTACCCTGGACATACAGGCTACATATAAATACATTATTACCATGGACAGACAGGCTACATATAAATACATTATTACCCTGGACATACAGGCTACATATAAATACATTATTACCCTGGACAGACAGGCTACATATAAATACATTATTACCATGGACAGACAGGCTACATATAAATACATTATTACCCTGGACATACAGGCTACATATAAATACATTATTACCCTGGACATACAGGCTACATATAAATACATTATTACCCTGGACAGACAGGCTACATATAAATACATTATTACCATGGACAGACAGGCTACATATAAATACATTATTACCATGGACATAGGCTACATATCCATATAAATACATTATTACCATGGACAGACAGGCTACATATAAATACATTATTACCATGGACATAGGCTACATATAAATACATTATTACCATGGACATACAGGCTACATATAAATACATTATTACCCTGGACATACAGGCTACATATAAATACATTATTACCATGGACAGACAGGCTACATATAAATACATTATTACCATGGACATACAGGCTACATATAAATACATTATTACCCTGGACAGACAGGCTACATATAAATACATTATTACCCTGGACATACAGGCTACATATAAACACATTATTACCCTGGACAGACAGGCTACATATAAATACATTATTACCATGGACAGACAGGCTCCATATAAACACATTATTACCATGGACATACAGGCTACATATAAATACATTATTACCATGGACAGACAGGCTACATATAAATACATTATTACCATGGACATACAGGCTACATATAAATACATTATTACCCTGGACAGACAGGCTACATATAAATACATTATTACCCTGGACATACAGGCTACATATAAACACATTATTACCATGGACAGACAGGCTCCATATAAACACATTATAACCATGGACATACAGGCTCCATATAAACACATTATTACCATGGACATACAGGCTACATATAAATACATTATTACCCTGGACAGACAGGCTACATATAAAACACATTATTACCATGGACATACAGGCTACATATAAACACATTATTACCATGGACATACAGGCTCCATATAAACACATTATTACCCTGGACATAGGCTACATATAAATACATTATTACCATGGACAGACAGGCTACATATAAATACATTACTACCATGGACAGACAGGCTACATATAAATACATTACTACCATGGACAGACATAGGCTACATATCCATATAAATACATTATTACCATGGACATACAGGCTACATATAAATACATTATTACCCTGGACAGACAGGCTACATATAAAACACATTATTACCATGGACATACAGGCTACATATAAACACATTATTACCATGGACATACAGGCTCCATATAAACACATTATTACCCTGGACATAGGCTACATATAAATACATTATTACCATGGACAGACAGGCTACATATAAATACATTACTACCATGGACAGACAGGCTACATATAAATACATTACTACCATGGACAGACAGGCTACATATAAATACATTACTACCATGGACAGACAGGCTACATATAAATACATTACTACCATGGACAGACAGGCTACATATAAATACATTATTACCATGGACAGACAGGCTACATATAAACACATTATTACCTTGGACATACAGGCTACATATAAATACATTATTACCCTGGACAGACAGGCTACATTATTACCATGGACATAGGCTACATATAAATACATTATTACCATGGACATACAGGCTACATATAAATACATTATTACCCTGGACATACAGGCTACATATAAATACATTATTACCATGGACAGACAGGCTACATATAAATACATTATTACCATGGACATACAGGCTACATATAAATACATTATTACCCTGGACAGACAGGCTACATATAAATACATTATTACCCTGGACATACAGGCTACATATAAACACATTATTACCATGGACATACAGGCTACATATAAATACATTATTACCCTGGACAGACAGGCTACATATAAATACATTATTACCCTGGACATACAGGCTACATATAAACACATTATTACCATGGACAGACAGGCTCCATATAAACACATTATTACCATGGACATACAGGCTCCATATAAACACATTATTACCATGGACATACAGGCTACATATAAATACATTATTACCCTGGACAGACAGGCTACATATAAAACACATTATTACCATGGACATACAGGCTACATATAAACACATTATTACCATGGACATACAGGCTCCATATAAACACATTATTACCCTGGACATAGGCTACATATAAATACATTATTACCATGGACAGACAGGCTACATATAAATACATTACTACCATGGACAGACAGGCTACATATAAATACATTACTGCCATGGACAGACATAGGCTACATATCCATATAAATATATTATTACCATGGACAGACAGGCTACATATAAACACATTATTACCTTGGACATACAGGCTACATATAAATACATTATTACCCTGGACAGACAGGCTACATTATTACCATGGACATAGGCTACATATAAATACATTATTACCTTGGACAGACAGGGCACATATAAACACATTATTACCTTGGACATAGGCTACATTATTACCATGGTAACAGGCTCCATATAAATACATTATTAGTAATGCCCTTATGATTACAGGAGGTCTAGGTCAGACTAACCAACAAACAGATGTAGACTACCAGCCATCATATGTGCACTATATGTCCATCATTGAATAGATTATTGTCATTGATCATTAGGCCCTGCAGGTGCCCCAGACTGACTGACTGACAGGCCTGAGGGGAACATTAAATGATAACGAATGTTTAAACGACTGACCCTGATTTGTTTAAACCTCCTCCTCCGTAGCTAAGTAAAGGTTTTATCCTGGCTGAGGGGGGAGGGGTTTTATCCTGGCTGAGGGGGGAGGGGTTTTATCCTGGCTGAGGGGGGAGGGGTTTTATCCTGGCTGAGGGGGGAGGGGTTTTATCCTGGCTGAGGGGGGAGGGCTTTTATCCTGGCTGAGGGGGGAGGGCTTTTATCCTGGCTGAGGGGGGAGGGCTTTTATCCTGGCTGAGGGGGGAGGGCTTTTATTCTGGCTGAGGGGGGAGGGCTTTTATCCTGGCTGAGGGGGGAGGGCTTTTATCCTAGCTGAGAGGGGAGGGGTTTTATCCTGGCTGAGGGGGGAGGGGTTTTATCCTGGCTGAGGGGGGAGGGGTTTTATCCTGGCTGAGGGGGGAGGGGTTTTATCCAGGCTGAGGGGGGAGGGGTTTTACCCAGGCTGAGGGGGGGAGGGGTTTTATCCTGGCTGAGGGGGGAGGGGTTTTATCCTGGCTGAGGGGGGAGGGGTTTTATCCTGGCTGAGGGGGGAACGGGTTTTATCCTGGCTGAGGGGGGACGGGTTTTATCCTGGCTGAGGGGGGAGGGGTTTTATCCTGGCTGAGGGGGGAGGGGTTTTATCCTAGCTGAGAGTGGAGGGGTTTTATCCTGGCTGAGGGGGGAGTGGTTTTATCCTGGCTGAGGGGGGAGGGGTTTTATCCTGGCTGAGGGGGGAGGGGTTTTATCCTAGCTGAGAGGGGGGGGGTTTATCCTGGCTGAGGGGGGAGGGGTTTTATCCTGGCTGAGGGGAGAGGGGTTTTATCCTGGCTGAGGGGAGAGGGGTTTTATCCTGGCTTAGGGGGGAGGGGTTTTATCCTGGCTGAGGGGGGAGGGGTTTTATCCTGGCTGAGGGGGGAGGGGTTTTATCCTGGCTGAGGGGGGAGGGGTTTTATCCTGGCTGAGGGGGGAGGGGTTTTATCCTGGCTGAGGGGGGAGGGGTTTTATCCTGGCTGAGGGGGGAGGGGTTTTATCCTGGCTGAGGGGGGGGGGGGTTTATCCTGGCTGAGGTGGGATGGGTTTTATCCTGGCTGAGGGGGGAGGGGTTTTATATATAGTTTTTTCTCCTAGTCTTCCTCTGTGTGATTTATTTACCAGCCACTGTAGAAAACAAACCACGTTTCCATTCATAATTTTTACATCATACCGTTTAAAATAATAATCATGACAGCTGTGATGCAAACAGGAAGTTTCTGCAACAATTTGTTCTAAATGATGACAGATCATTTGTTCATTCGACATTGGTGGGATCTTTTTGTGTCTGTAAAATTAATTATGCGGGGAAATGGAGGTTGAAACACTTTTATGCACAAATATTAATATAATAACCGTCATATCGAAGTAAACTTGGAGTCACGCATGATACACTAGATGGTCCAAAGTATGTGGACACCCCTTCAAATTAGTGGATTCGGCTATTTCAGACACACCCGTTGCTGACTGGTGTATAAAATAGAGCACAATGCCATGCAATCTCCATTGAAACATTGTCAGTAGAATGGCCTTACTGAAAAGCTCAGTGACTTTCAACGTGGCACCGTCATAGGATGCCACCTTTCCAACAAGTCAGCTCGTCAAATTTGCTCGAGCTTTCCCCGGTCAACTGTAAGTGCTGAAATTGTGAAGTGGTAACGTCTAGGAGCAACAACGGCTCAGCCGCGAAGTGGTAGGCCACACAAGCTCACAGAACGGGACCGCCGAGTGCTGAAGCGCGTAGCGTGTAAAAATCGTCTGTCCTCAGTTGCCGAGTTCCAAACTGCCTCTGGAAGAAACGTCAGCACAATAACTGTTCGTCGGGAGCTTCATGAAATGGGTTTCCACGGCCGAGCAGCCGCACACAAGCCTAAGATCACCGTGCACAATGCCAAGCTAGAGTGGTGTAAACGCCTTCTCTGGAGTGGTGAATCACGCTTCACCATATGGAATAATGGTCTGGAGCTGTTTTTCATGGTTTGGGCCTCTTAGTTCCAGTGAAGGGAAATCTTAACGCTACAGCATAAAATGACATTCTACACGATGACATTCTAGTTTGGGGAAGGCCCTTTTCTATTTCAGCATGCCAATGCCCCCGTTCACAAAGCGAGGTCCATACAGAAATAGTTTGTCTAGATCGTTATGGAAGAACTTGACTGGCCTTTACAGTCCTGACCACAACCAAATTTAAACACCTTTGGGATGAATTGGAACGCCGACTGCGAGCCAGGCCTAATCACCCAACATCAGGGCCAGACCTCACTAACGCTCTTGTGGCTGAATGGAAGAAAGTCCCCACAGCAATGTTCCAACATCTAGTGGAAAGCCTTCCCAGAAGAGTGTAGGACTGTTATAGCAGCAATGTTCCAACATCTAGTGGAAAGCCTTCCCAGAAGAGTGGAGGCTGTTGTAGCAGCAATGTTCCAACATCTAGTGGAAAGCCTTCCCAGAAGAGTGGAGGCTGTTATAGCAGCAATGTTCCAACATCTAGTGGAAAGCCTTCCCAGACGAGTGGAGGCTGTTATAGCAGCAATGTTCCAACATCTAGTGGAAAGCCTTCCCAGAAGAGTGTAGGACTGTTATAGCAGCAATGTTCCAACATCTAGTGGAAAGCCTTCCCAGAAGAGTGGAGGCTGTTATAGCAGCAATGTTCCAACATCTAGTGGAAAGCCTTCCCAGAAGAGTGTAGGACTGTTATAGCAGCAAAGGGGGGACCAACTCCTTATTAATTAATGCCTATGATTTTGGAATGAGATGCTCAACGAGCAGGTGTCCACATACTGTTGGCCATGTAGAGTATGTTGTGTGGTCCTCCCACTACGACTAGGGAAACCATGCACTTTATTAAGGTACGGATGAAATAAATTCTGATGAAATTCACAGCTTGATTCTCCTTTCCAATAAACATCTAGGATCTTATTCTGGTGCCATGATAATCTATGCTTGACTGTGTCTTATCCCTAATAATGTCATGTAGACGAGCCTACCCACACAGCCTGCCTGTATCTGCCAGCTAGAGCGCCAAGACCACAGTAGGCACATTTCCTATTACAGTTTTTGTGACAAGAATCGGTAGAGTTGGAAATGCGATGGAAACACTTTGAACTTTAGGTTTTAATTTGGTGCAAAAAAAAAGCTTAAAGTATATTTTATTTGCACTACGTCATCACGTAGTTATTTTACCCCAACCGGTCCGTTGGGTGGAAACACCGGGGGGACAATGCACATATTTTTCTCATGCGGATTTCAGAATATTTGCATGAAAATCTGTTCCCAATTAGATAGATACCTAGATACTGCTAGATGCTGACTGGAATAGATTCAAAACATACACAGATAAGTAAGTGTGTGTGTGTGTGTGTGTGTGTGTGTGTGTGTGTGTGTGTGTGTGTGTGTGTGTGTGTGCTTGTCAACACCTCTGTTGTGTTGTGAAACTGATCATGTATCGCGCTACAACACACACAGCTGGCCCGGTGCCAAATATCTGACTTAAAACAAGGAGAAAAGGTCAGACAGAGGTTGTTTAGACTCCTCTCTGTCTCTCCCTCTCTCTGTCTCCCATTCTCTCTCTCTCCCTTTCTCTCTCTCTCCCTTTCTCTCTCTCTCCCTTTCTCTCTCCCCTCATATTTTCCTATTCCTCCCCAGAGAGACTAGGAAGATACAACCCTTTATATAGACATCACTAGAGAGACCCTTTATAGAGACATCACTAGAGAGAGAGACCCTTTATAGAGACATCACTAGAGAGAGACCCTTTATATAGACATCACTAGAGAGAGACCCTTTATAGAGACATCACTAGAGAGAGAGACCCTTTATAGAGACATCACTAGAGAGAGAGACCCTTTATAGAGACATCACTAGAGAGAGACCCTTTATATAGACATCACTAGAGAGAGAATGTGTATTGTCAGGCCAGCTAGGACCCTTTATAGAGACATCACTAGAGAGAGACCCTTTATAGAGACATCACTAGAGAGAGACCCTTTATATAGACATCACTAGAGAGAGACCCTTTATAGAGACATCACTAGAGAGAGAGACCCTTTATAGAGACATCACTAGAGAGAGAGACCCTTTATAGAGACATCACTAGAGAGAGACCCTTTATAGAGACATCACTAGAGAGAGACCCTTTATAGAGACATCACTAGAGAGAGACCCTTTATAGAGACATCACTAGAGAGAGACCCTTTATAGAGACATCACTAGAGAGAGAGACCCTTTATAGAGACATCACTAGAGAGAGACCCTTTATAGAGACATCACTAGAGAGAGACCCTTTATAGAGACATCACTAGAGAGAGACCCTTTATAGAGACATCACTAGAGAGAGACCCTTTATAGAGACATCACTAGAGAGAGACCCTTTATAGAGACATCACTAGAGAGAGAGACCCTTTATAGAGACATCACTAGAGAGAGACCCTTTATAGAGACATCACTAGAGAGAGACCCTTTATAGAGACATCACTAGAGAGAGAGACCCTTTATAGAGACATCACTAGAGAGAGAGACCCTTTATAGAGACATCACTAGAGAGATACCCTTTATAGAGACATCACTAGAGAGAGACCCTTTATATAGACATCACTAGAAAGAGACCCTTTATATAGACATCACTAGAGAGAGACCCTTTATAGAGACATCACTAGAGAGAGAGACCCTTTATAGAGACATCACTAGAGAGAGAGACCCTTTATAGAGACATCACTAGAGAGAGACCCTTTATAGAGACATCACTAGAGAGAGAGACCCTTTATAGAGACATCACTAGAGAGAGAGACCCTTTATAGAGACATCACTAGAGAGAGAGACCCTTTATAGAGACATCACTAGAGAGAGAGACCCTTTATAGAGACATCACTAGAGAGAGAGACCCTTTATAGAGACATCACTAGAGAGAGACCCTTTATAGAGACATCACTAGAGACCCTTTATAGAGACATCACTAGAGAGAGACCCTTTATAGAGACATCACTAGAGAGAGACCCTTTATATAGACATCACTAGAGAGAGACCCTTTATAGAGACATCACTAGAGAGAGACCCTTTATAGAGACATCACTAGAGAGAGACCCTTTATAGAGACATCACTAGAGAGAGAGACCCTTTATAGAGACATCACTAGAGAGAGAGACCCTTTATAGAGACATCACTAGAGAGAGAGACCCTTTATAGAGACATCACTAGAGAGAGACCCTTTATAGAGACATCACTAGAGAGAGACCCTTTATAGAGACATCACTAGAGAGAGACCCTTTATAGAGACATCACTAGAGAGAGAGACCCTTTATAGAGACATCACTAGAGAGAGAGACCCTTTATAGAGACATCACTAGAGAGATACCCTTTATAGGGACATCACTAGAGAGAGAGACCCTTTATAGAGACATCACTAGAGAGAGAGACCCTTTATAGAGACATCACTAGAGAGAGAGACCCTTTATAGAGACATCACTAGAGAGAGAGACCCTTTATAGAGACATCACTAGAGAGAGACCCTTTATAGAGACATCACTAGAGAGAGAGACCCTTTATAGAGACATCACTAGAGAGAGACCCTTTATAGAGACATCACTAGAGAGAGAGACCCTTTATAGAGACATCACTAGAGAGAGACCCTTTATAGAGACATCACTAGAGAGAGAGACCCTTTATAGAGACATCACTAGAGAGAGAGACCCTTTATAGAGACATCACTAGAGAGAGAGACCCTTTATAGAGACATCACTAGAGAGAGACCCTTTATAGAGACATCACTAGAGAGAGACCCTTTATAGAGACATCACTAGAGAGAGACCCTTTATAGAGACATCACTAGAGAGAGACCCTTTATAGAGACATCACTAGAGAGAGAGACCCTTTATAGAGACATCACTAGAGAGAGAGACCCTTTATAGAGACATCACTAGAGAGAGACCCTTTATAGAGACATCACTAGAGAGAGACCCTTTATAGAGACATCACTAGAGAGAGAGACCCTTTATAGAGACATCACTAGAGAGAGAGACCCTTTATAGAGACATCACTAGAGAGAGAGACCCTTTATAGAGACATCACTAGAGAGAGAGACCCTTTATAGAGACATCACTAGAGAGAGAGACCCTTTATAGAGACATCACTAGAGAGAGACCCTTTATATAGACATCACTAGAGAGAGAATGTGTATTGTCAGGCCAGCTAGGACCCTTTATAGAGACATCACTAGAGAGAGACCCTTTATAGAGACATCACTAGAGAGAGAGACCCTTTATAGAGACATCACTAGAGAGAGAGACCCTTTATAGAGACATCACTAGAGAGAGACCCTTTATAGAGACATCACTAGAGATAGACCCTTTATAGAGACATCACTAGAGAGAGACCCTTTATAGAGACATCACTAGAGAGAGACCCTTTATAGAGACATCACTAGAGAGAGACCCTTTATAGAGACATCACTAGAGAGAGAGACCCTTTATAGAGACATCACTAGAGAGAGACCCTTTATAGAGACATCACTAGAGACCCTTTATAGAGACATCACTAGAGAGAGACCCTTTATAGAGACATCACTAGAGAGAGAGACACTTTATAGAGACATCACTAGAGAGAGACCAGCCAGTCAATATGCAGGTTGTTTAAGACTTTTTAATGGGTTATAAACAATAACACCGTTATTTAATGGGTTTTAAACAATAACACCGTTATTTAATGGGTTTTAAACATTAACACCGTTATTTAATGGGTTTTAAACATTAACACCGTTATTTAATGGGTTTTAAACAATAACACCGTTATTTAATGGGTTTTAAACATTAACACCGTTATTTAATGGGTTTTAAACATTAACACCATTATTTTAAAGACTCACAGCCTTCTTTCTGTTCTTAGTAGTTAGCTGTTTATTCAATCCACAGCTCACTGTGTCCCTTCACTGTTCTTTAATCCTGTTCAGTGTGATTCACTTCGCTGTTTCTTCATCCCACAGCTCACTGTGTCCCTTCATCCAGCTCAGGAGCACTACAGCTACAGGATGTATTTAGGGAATATAGAGGGAGGGGAGGAGAGGGAGAGGAGAGGAGAGGAGAGGAGAGGAGAGGAGAGGAGAGGAGGGGAGGGGAGGGGAGGGGAAAGGAGAGAAGAGAAGAGGAGAGGAGAGGAGAGGAGAGAGAGTTTCTCTCTTTAACCTTTCCCTTCCTCTACCACTCTCTCTGTCTCAATGGGGGAGGGATCTTCCCTTCTCTCTCACCTTGTTGCGCAGCAGATTAGAGGGCTGAGCTTTGACATTTCCTAACGCCCACTCCTCCTCCTGTTACACCTCCTCATCATCATCATGTGCTCAGCCCCACAGACCTCATATAATCACCATTGACCCACTTATCTCTCTCTCATTCTGCTGTGTGTTCTATATTCTACATATTGCAGGACTGTGCACATCTACCCGTTTTGGTTCCAAGAAGGTTCTATCGCTTGCTTTATATACCCTAGGGGTTCTTCTTCACTGCACTGAACCAAATATAGAACCCTAAGAGTTCCTCTTCACCCAAACCAAATATAGAACCAAGAGTTCTTCTGCACTGAACCAAATATAGAACCCCAAGAGTTCCTCTGCACTGAAACAAAAATAGAACCAAGAGTTCCTCTGTACTGAACCAAATATAGAACCCCAAGAGTTCCTCTGCACTGAACCAAATATAGAACCCCAAGAGTTCCTCTGCACTGAAACAAAAATAGAACCAAGAGTTCCTCTGTACTGAACCAAATATAGAACCCCAAGAGTTCCTCTGCACTGAACCAAATATAGAACCAAGAGTTCCTCTGCACTGAACCAAATATAGAACCCCAAGAGTTCCTCTGCACTGAACCAAATATAGAACCCCAAGAGTTCCTCTGCACTGAACCAAATATAGAACCCCAAGAGTTCCTCTGCACTGAACCAAATATAGAACCCCAAGAGTTCCGCTGCACTGAACCAAATATAGAACCCCAAGAGTTCCTCTGCACTGAACCAAATATAGAACCAAGAGTTCCTCTGCACTGAACCAAATATAGAACCCCAAGAGTTCCTCTGTACTGAACCAAATATAGAACCAAGAGTTCCTCTGCACTGAACCAAATATAGAACCCCAAGAGTTCCTCTGCACTGAACCAAATATAGAACCAAGAGTTCCTCTGTACTGAACCAAATATAGAACCCCAACAGTTCCTCTGCACCGAACCAAATATAGAACCAAGAGTTCCTCTGCACTGAACCAAATATAGAACCCCAAGAGTTCCTCTGTACTGAACCAAATATAGAACCCCAAGAGTTCCTCTGCACTGAACCAAATATAGAACCCCAACAGTTCCTCTGCACTGAACCAAATATAGAACCCCAAGAGTTCCTCTGCACTGAACCAAATATAGAACCAAGAGTTCCTCTGCACTGAACCAAATATAGAACCCCAAGAGTTCCTCTGCACTGAACCAAATATAGAACCAAGAGTTCCTCTGCACTGAACCAAATATAGAACCCCAAGAGTTCCTCTGCACTGAACCAAATATAGAACCCCAAGAGTTCCTCTGCACTGAACCAAATATAGAACCAAGAGTTCCTCTGCACTGAACCAAATATAGAACCAAGAGTTCCTCTGCACTGAACCAAATATAGAACCAAGAGTTCCTCTGCACTGAACCAAATATAGAACCAAGAGTTCCTCTGCACTGAACCAAATATAGAACCCCAACAGTTCCTCTGCACTGAACCAAATATAGAACCCCAACAGTTCCTCTGCACTGAACCAAATATAGAACCAAGAGTTCCTCTGCACTGAACCAAATATAGAATCAAGAGTTCCTCTTCACTGAACCAAATATAGAACCAAGAGTTCCTCTGTACTGAACCAAATATAGAACCCCAAGAGTTCCTCTGCACTGAACCAAATATAGAACCAAGAGTTCCTCTGCACTGAACCAAATCTAGAACCCCAAGAGTTCCTCTGCACTGAACCAAATATAGAACCAAGAGTTCCTCTGCACTGAACCAAAATGTGTTCCATATAGAATTTGGAACACTCAAAATCACAGTGAGATTACACAGCCTTCAGTGTTATCATATGGTTGGTCACAATGATATAGATTAGATATTTATTTCTGAATCAATAGTTGTTTTTAAATCGTTACAAAGCATTGTATACAGCGCAGAAAGACATCTCTTTACCTGGATGGGTTCAATAAAGAAGAGTTTATCATGAGAAATACAGTGTAAGGTGCCATTGATGAGTTCTGGCTGTTACTAACAGTCACATTCCTAGCTAAGAATATAATGGAATAAACAATGAAATCATTATATGCAAACATAGTTTGGAAAAATGCCCAGGTGGCCCGAGAGGGATCTCTTTTTGAATGATGGCCCAAGTCAATCTTGGTGCCAACTCTGCCTGACTCCTTTATGGAACAGAATAGTATGGGTTGTTGTCTGGTTGACTTCTTTATGGAACAGAATAGTATGGGTTGTCTGGTTGACTACTTTATGGAACAGAATAGTATGGGTTGTCTGGTTGACTTCTTTATGGAACAGAATAGTATGGGTTGTCTGGTTGACTTCTTTATGGAACAGAATAGTATGGGTTGTTGTCTGGTTGACTTCTTTATGGAACAGAATAGTATGGGTTGTTGTCTGGTTGACTCCTTTATGGAACAGAATAGTATGGGTTGTTGTCTGGTTGACTTCTTTATGGAACAGAATAGTATGGGTTGTTGTCTGGTTGACTTCTTTATGGAACAGAATAGTATGGGTTGTTGTCTGGTTGACTTCTTTATGGAACAGAATAGTATGGGTTGCTGTCTGGTTGACTTCTTTATGGAACAGAATAGTATGGGTTGTTGTCTGGTTGACTTCTTTATGGAACAGAATAGTATGGGTTGTTGTCTGGTTGACTTCTTTATGGAACAGAATAGTATGGGTTGTTGTCTGGTTGACTTCTTTATGGAACAGAATAGTATGGGTTGTCTGGTTGACTTCTTTATGGAACAGAATAGTATGGGTTGTTGTCTGGTTGACTCCTTTATGGAACAGAATAGTATGGGTTGTTGTCTGGTTTGACTTCTTTATGAAGCTAATAGTCTGGGTTGTTGTACTGGTTGACTTCTTTATGGAACAGAATAGTATGGGTTGTTGCTGGTTGACTTCTTTATGGAACATAATAGTATGGTTTGTTGTCTGTTGACTACTTTATGAACAGAATAGTATGGGTTGTTGTCTGGTTGACTTCTTTTATGATAACAGAATAGTATGGGTTGTTGTCCTGGTTGACTACTTTATGGAACAGATAGTATTGGGTTTGTTGTCTGGTTGACTACTTAATGGAACAGATAGTATGGGTTGTTGTCTGGTTGACTTACCTTTATGGAACAGAATATTATGGGTTGTCTGGTTGACTTCTTTATGGAACAGAATAGTATGGGTTGTGATCTGGTTGAACTACTTTATGGAACAGAATAGGTTATGGTTGTTGTCTGGTGACTACCTTTATGGCACAGGAATAGTAGTGGGTTGTTGTCTGTGTTGACTTCTTATGGAACAGAATCGTATGGGTTTGTCTGGTTGACTCTTTATGGAACAGAATAGTATGGTTGTTTGGTTGACTTCTTTATGTGTATGGTGTTGTCTGTTGACTACTTTATGGAACAGAGAATGTATGGGTTGTTGTCTGGTTGACTACTTTATGGAACAGAATAGTATGGGTTGTTGTCTGGTTGACTTCTTATGGAACAGAATAGTATGGGTTGTTGTCTGGTTGACTACTTTATGGAACAGAATAGTATGGGTTGTTGTCTGGTTGACTTACTTTATGGAACAGAATAGTATGGTTGTTGTCTGGTTGACTTCTTTATGGAACAGAATAGTATGGGTTGTTGTCTGGTTGACTACTTTATGGAACAGAATAGTATGGGTTGTTGTCTGGTTGACTACTTTATGGAACAGAATAGTATGGGTTGTTGTCTGGTTGACTACTTTATGGAACAGAATAGTATGGGTTGTTGTCTGGTTGACTTACTTATGGAACAGAATAGTATGGGTTGTTGTCTGGTTGACTTACTTTATGGAACAGAATAGTATGGGTTGTTGTCTGGTTGACTTCTTTATGGAACAGAATAGTATGGGTTGTTGTCTGGTTGACTCCTTTATGGAACAGAATAGTATGGGTTGTTGTCTGGTTGACTACTTTATGGAACAGAATAGTATGGGTTGTTGTCTGGTTGACTTCTTTATGGAACAGAATAGTATGGGTTGTTGTCTGGTTGACTTCTTTATGGAACAGAATAGTATGGGTTGTTGTCTGGTTGACTTCTTTATGGAACAGAATAGTATGGGTTGTTGTCTGGTTGACTACTTTATGGAACAGAATAGTATGGGTTGTTGTCTGGTTGACTTCTTTATGGAACAGAATAGTATGGGTTGTTGTCTGGTTGACTTCTTTATGGAACAGAATAGTATGGGTTGTTGTCTGGTTGACTACTTTATGGAACAGAATAGTATGGGTTGTTGTCTGGTTGACTTCTTTATGGAACAGAATAGTATGGGTTGTTGTCTGGTTGACTTCTTTATGGAACAGAATAGTATGGGTTGTCTGCCTGACTTCTTTATGGAACAGAATAGTATGGGTTGTTGTCTGGTTGACTCCTTTATGGAACAGAATAGTATGGGTTGTTGTCTGGTTGACTTCTTTATGGAACAGAATAGTATGGGTTGTTGTCTGGTTGACTTCTTTATGGAACAGAATAGTATGGGTTGTTGTCTGGTTGACTTCTTTATGGAACAGAATAGTATGGGTTGTTGTCTGTTGACTTCTTTATGGAACAGAATAGTATGGGTTTGTCTGGTTGACTTCTTTATGGAACAGAATAGTATGGGTTGTTGGTTGACTCCTTTATGGAACAGAATAGTATGGGTGTTGTCTGGTTGACTTCTTTATGGAACAGAATAGTATGGGTGTTGTCTGTG
>NW_024058273.1:0-61041 GCF_016432855.1 Salvelinus namaycush
CAATTACTTTTTAATATCTTAACCCATCTGATATCACAAATGTTTGCGATATGACGAAATACAATCACATTCAGACACACACACACACACAGACAAATGCATGAAACCAATTGATTATTATCGATAACATCTCAGATTCTCTTGTGCTTTTGATTTACTCCATAAAAGAAGGGTTGTAATTCCAACATGGAAAACACAGGGCCATCAGACACCAGTCCAGTTCCACTCCTCACCAGCATTATTTCCTTTGAACAGGGCGAGGGAGCACAGAGCACACACAAGCTGCATTCAGTAACAATATTCTTATTTGTCTTATGCATAAAAGGCAGTTGCTCCCTGACAACACAAGGAACTTTGATCGTATTAAAAGGGCAGGGGAGACTAGCCCATAGAAGCTGCATTTAGTCAATTCAGCATCAAATGCTTACTACAAGGCAGTGTTGCTGATGAAATAATGCCACACCCCCTAGTGGACAAAAGGCTTACAGCACCTGGTATTCCCAGGCGGTCTCCCATCCAAGTACTAACCAGGCCCGACCCTGCTTAGCTTCCGAGATCAGACGAGATCGGGCATATTCAGGCTGGTATGGCCGTAAGCGAAGGTACATCTCTTGGTACACCATATAAAGTCAAAGTGAGTCTGATAAACAGACATTGCATTCTCACCAATTAGATAAGCAGCTTGAACTTTGGCTCACTCAAAAAGTGGAAGAAATTACATATACTGTAGCCATCACTTTTTAGCACAGAGAGTTGGATGAAATACAAACAAACCTTGTAAACATTTCTAAGCGAGGGCACATATTTCAGCCTTGTGGGAAAAAACGGACAAATACAATGACTTCTGACAAATACATCATCAGCAACAGTTTCCCATGCAGCTATCCTACTAGCCACAATAAATACACAAAAGCTCTGGATGTTGAAAACCTATTGCATTGTTCTGTGCTAAGGAGGAACGCATGTATGGACAATTTCATATTGGAAGCGCATGGGGCGCGTATGACACATCATGACCGGGGGGGGGGGGGGGGGGGGGGGGGGGGGTGGGGGGGGGTTAGAGTGGCTTCTCAACTATCTCCTGATTGAAGTACCAGCGTGGCATAAATACAATGCTGCATTTCGCAACATAATGTTTCGACAAAATGCCAACAATATTTTGCTACAAACAAATGTTTCCACCTTTCGATTGGTCCACAAAGTCTCCTTTCACAACTGACTTCAAAGATCTCCATAAGCACAGTCAGTTGACTCAAGTCATCCTTAAGCCTGCCGCCAAGCAACAGTTTATCATTAACAAAGACATCAGGGTAAAGCTCAAACGAGCACTACCATAAATTTTGCAATCGGATTCCCACATTTGGAAAATTCGCAAGGGGTCAGCACAGCCAGAGTGCAATGGCTGAGCCCCACACCGGGTGAAACCACCTTCTTGATCACAGTATCTCTTCTGCTTAGTGGAGGAAAAGTGTCTCCAGTGCCAACATTTTCCGCTAACGGTAACCACTTTGTGTTCTGATAATATCATATCACATCGACCTGCGTTAAATGCCGTTTAGGAATGCACTTGCACACAGAGTAGTGAAAAAGTAGTTTATTTTGTTTACTAGATTATATCAGTGAACCACTAGATTCCCATCATGCAACACTGTCGAAAAAATCACCAATTACTTTTTAATATCTTAACCCATCTGATATCACAAATGTTTGCGATATGACGAAATACAATCACATTCAGACACACACACACACACAGACAAATGCATGAAACCAATTGATTTATTATCGATAACATCTCAGATTCTCTTGTGCTTTTGATTTACTCCATAAAAGAAGGGTTGTAATTCCAACATGGAAAACACAGGGCCATCAGACACCAGTCCAGTTCCACTCCTCACCAGCATTATTTCCTTTGATCATTTGAACAGGGCGAGGGAGCACAGAGCACACACAAGCTGCATTCAGTAACAATATTCTTATTTGTCTTATGCATAAAAGGCAGTTGCTCCCTGACAACACAAGGAACTTTGATCGTATTAAAAGGGCAGGGGAGACTAGCCCATAGAAGCTGCATTTAGTCAATTCAGCATCAAATGCTTACTACAAGGCAGTGTTGCTGATGAAATAATGCCACACCCCCTAGTGGACAAAAGGCTTACAGCACCTGGTATTCCCAGGCGGTCTCCCATCCAAGTACTAACCAGGCCCGACCCTGCTTAGCTTCCGAGATCAGACGAGATCGGGCATATTCAGGCTGGTATGGCCGTAAGCAAAGGTACATCTCTTGGTACACCATATAAAGTCAAAGTGAGTCTGATAAACAGACATTGCATTCTCACCAATTAGATAAGCAGCTTGAACTTTGGCTCACTCAAAAAGTGGAAGAAATTACATATACTGTAGCCATCACTTTTTAGCACAGATAGTTGGATGAAATACAAACAAACCTTGCAAACATTTCTAAGCGAGGGCACATATTTCAGCCTTGTGGGAAAAAACGGACAAATACAATGACTTCTGACAAATACATCATCAGCAACAGTTTCCCATGCAGCTATCCTACTAGCCACAATAAATACACAAAAGCTCTGGATGTTGAAAACCTATTGCATTGTTCTGTGCTAAGGAGGAACGCATGTATGGACAATTTCATATTGGAAGCGCATGGGGCGCGTATGACACATCATGACCGGGGGGGGGGGGGGGGGGGGGGGGGGGGGGGGGGTTAGAGTGGCTTCTCAACTATCTCCTGATTGAAGTACCAGCGTGGCATAAATACAATGCTGCATTTCGCAACATAATGTTTCGACAAAATGCCAACAATATTTTGCTACAAACAAATGTTTCCACCTTTCGATTGGTCCACAAAGTCTCCTTCACAACTGACTTCAAAGATCTCCATAAGCACAGTCAGTTGACTCAAGTCATCCTTAAGCCTGCCGCCAAGCAACAGTTTATCATTAACAAAGACATCAGGGTAAAGCTCAAACGAGCACTACCATAAATTTTGCAATCGGATTCCCACATTTGGAAAATTCGCAAGGGGTCAGCACAGCCAGAGTGCAATGGCTGAGCCCCACACCGGGTGAACCACCTTCTTGATCACAGGTATCTCTTCTGCTTAGTGGAGGAAAAGTGTCTCCAGTGCCAACATTTTCCGCTAACGGTAACCACTTTGTGTTCTGATAATATCATATCACATCGACCTGCGTTAAATGCCGTTTAGGAATGCACTTGCACACAGAGTAGTGAAAAAGTAGTTTATTTTGTTTACTAGATTATATCAGTGAACCACTAGATTCCCATCATGCAACACTGTCGAAAAAATCACCAATTACTTTTTAATATCTTAACCCATCTGATATCACAAATGTTTGCGATATGACGAAATACAATCACATTCAGACACACACACACACACACAGACAAATGCATGAAACCAATTGATTTATTATCGATAACATCTCAGATTCTCTTGTGCTTTTGATTTACTCCATAAAAGAAGGGTTGTAATTCCAACATGGAAAACACAGGGCCATCAGACACCAGTCCAGTTCCACTCCTCACCAGCATTATTTCCTTTGATCATTTGAACAGGGCGAGGGAGCACAGAGCACACACAAGCTGCATTCAGTAACAATATTCTTATTTGTCTTATGCATAAAAGGCAGTTGCTCCCTGACAACACAAGGAACTTTGATCGTATTAAAAGGGCAGGGGAGACTAGCCCATAGAAGCTGCATTTAGTCAATTCAGCATCAAATGCTTACTACAAGGCAGTGTTGCTGATGAAATAATGCCACACCCCCTAGTGGACAAAAGGCTTACAGCACCTGGTATTCCCAGGCGGTCTCCCATCCAAGTACTAACCAGGCCCGAACCTGCTTAGCTTCCAAGATCAGACGAGATCGGGCATATTCAGGCTGGTATGGCCGTAAGCGAAGGTACATCTCTTGGTACACCATATAAAGTCAAAGTGAGTCTGATAAACAGACATTGCATTCTCACCAAATAGATAAGCAGCTTGAACTTTGGCTCACTCAAAAAGTGGAAGAAATTACATATACTGTAGCCATCACTTTTTAGCACAGATAGTTGGATGAAATACAAACAAACCTTGCAAACATTTCTAAGCGAGGGCACATATTTCAGCCTTGTGGGAAAAAACGGACAAATACAATGACTTCTGACAAATACATCATCAGCAACAGTTTCCCATGCAGCTATCCTACTAGCCACAATAAATACACAAAAGCTCTGGATGTTGAAAACCTATTGCATTGTTCTGTGCTAAGGAGGAACGCATGTATGGACAATTTCATATTGGAAGCGCATGACACATCATGACCGGGGGGGGGGGGGGTTAGAGTGGCTTCTCAACTATCTCCTGATTGAAGTACCAGCGTGGCATAAATACAATGCTGCATTTCGCAACATAATGTTTCGACAAAATGCCAACAATATTTTGCTACAAACAAATGTTTCCACCTTTCGATTGGTCCACAAAGTCTCCTTCACAACTGACTTCAAAGATCTCCATAAGCACAGTCAGTTGACTCAAGTCATCCTTAAGCCTGGGTAAAGCCCAAACGAGCACTACCATAAATTTTGCAATCGGATTCCCACATTTGGAAAATTCGCAAGGGGTCAGCACAGCCAGAGTGCAATGGCTGAGCCCCACACCGGGTGAACCACCTTCTTGATCACGGTATCTCTTCTGCTTAGTGGAGGAAAAGTGTCTCCAGTGCCAACATTTTCCGCTAACGGTAACCACTTTGTGTTCTGATAATATCATATCACATCGACCTGCGTTAAATGCCGTTTAGGAATGCACTTGCACACAGAGTAGTGAAAAAGTAGTTTATTTTGTTTACTAGATTATATCAGTGAACCACTAGATTCCCATCATGCAACACTGTCGAAAAAATCACCAATTACTTTTTAATATCTTAACCCATCTGATATCACAAATGTTTGCGATATGACGAAATACAATCACATTCAGACACACACACACACACACAGACAAATGCATGAAACCAATTGATTTATTATCGATAACATCTCAGATTCTCTTGTGCTTTTGATTTACTCCATAAAAGAAGGGTTGTAATTCCAACATGGAAAACACAGGGCCATCAGACACCAGTCCAGTTCCACTCCTCACCAGCATTATTTCCTTTGATCATTTGAACAGGGCGAGGGAGCACAGAGCACACACAAGCTGCATTCAGTAACAATATTCTTATTTGTCTTATGCATAAAAGGCAGTTGCTCCCTGACAACACAAGGAACTTTGATCGTATTAAAAGGGCAGGGGAGACTAGCCCATAGAAGCTGCATTTAGTCAATTCAGCATCAAATGCTTACTACAAGGCAGTGTTGCTGATGAAATAATGCCACACCCCCTAGTGGACAAAAGGCTTACAGCACCTGGTATTCCCAGGCGGTCTCCCATCCAAGTACTAACCAGGCCCGACCCTGCTTAGCTTCCGAGATCAGACGAGATCGTGCATATTTTTTTTTTTTTTATCTTTTATTATGAAAAAACACATAATATTTACAACATTCAATCAATAATAAAAAAGGATGAACAATTCATCCTTTTACAAAATCAAAAAATCAAAAATAAATAAAATAAAACCCATTAAAAAAACACAATCATCCACTTAATAATGAAATACAAGTTTCCCATTTGACAGAATTTCAATAAAAGTACTCCCCCACACAAACAATTTTTCAAAATTTCCTCCACCGTATCTATATATTATCTCTATATCTCTCTCTAATATGCTCCTAAAAAAACCTTCCACACTCACAATTTTCCCTTCATAATGACCTAAATTCCTTCTTAATCTTATCGCATATCTAGCATGACTTATTACAAAATTCACCAAATTAATATTTAAAACTTTACTTTTCCCATTTAAACCAAAAAGAAACAACCTCCTCCACTCCACCCCAGTAAAAATCTCTTCTCCCCAATGTTTTACTAAAAGTCCTTTTAAAAACTCATGAAAATCTTTCAACCTACTACATTCAATAAAAAAGTGCATCAAATTTTCCACCCCCGTACCACAAATATCACATTCTCTTTTAATATCCCTATTTATTTGATGCAAAACCACATTTGTAAAAATCCTATTATGTTTCAATTTAAAATCATTGTCTTCACATTCTATAAAATTATATTTTACATTTACATTCTTCCATATTGATTTTACATCCATGTTTGGAAACACCCTAGACCACACTTTCTCCGCAGCAGGACTTTTTATCTCTTTTAAAATACATTTTCTATAAACCATTTTAACTTTTAGCCCTGATAAATCATGTTTCTCCCCATTACTTTCATAATATAAAACTGGTAAAGCCCTAGATCTTTTGACCACCTCTTTGTTTATTAAAATCACCCACTCCCCGGGAATACATCCTAATATTTTCTTGTACATATTCTCCACAGTAGTTTTACTTATTTCTTCATCTACTTCAACCACATTGTCATATATAGCCTGAAATGGAAGAAACCCAGGAATTACCTCATATGCTATGTCACCTATCTGCCTCATCCCAGCCCTCATAAAATATTTACAAAACAACATCATATTATTGCACTTTATCTTTGGATTTAAAAATATCGGCTGATTTAAAATATTTTCTAAACTGGTACATTCATAATAAATATTTGGTAAAAACCGCCCCCAAGCCTCAAACACTTCTCTGTAAAACAAAGGTATATTACCTAACATTTCCTTCTTCATACTCATCAATAAACCATTGTCCCCCATCCTCCCAACCTCCTGCAAATACTCCTTAAAAAATCTTTTCCATCCATAATCTAATTCCCCATATAAATATTTACGTACCATTTTGACTCTAATTGCTGTTTTCCTTACACTTAAATCTACCAACTTCAAACCCCCCTCCTCATATCCTGCAATCAAAGTTTTAAAAGCTATTCTCACCCCCTTCCCTTCCCATAAAAAATCAACTACAATTTTATTCATTTCAGATAAAACCCATTCTGGCATATCCAAAACATTCATTACATAAATAAATATTGACATCAACAATGAATTTATGACAATTACTTTCCCTTTTAATTTCAAAGACCTCCCCCTCCACATATTTACCACCTTTCTAACTTTATTTATTACACCACTCCATGTCAAATCCCTAGCTTCCATTTCTTTCACCCCTAAAAACACTCCTAATACCTTAAAATAATCTTTAACCACTTTAAAAGGAAAATTCCCCTCATTAATCTTCCCAATATACATTACTACTGACTTCTCCATGTTAACCTTTGCACCCGATGCTTGTCCATATACTTTAAAACACTCCATCACCCTTTTTACACTACCCTCATCTCTAACTGTTATAGTGGTATCATCTGCGTATTGATGTATCAAACTAAAACCTCCTTGCGGAGTCTCTACACAATTTATAAGATTATCTCTTTTAAGAAATGCTGCTAAAGGTTCTACCGATAAAACGAATAATAAAGCTGATAAAGGACACCCCTGTCTCACAGATCTCTCAAGAATAAAAGAATCGGTTAAAACCCCATTACATTTCACCTTACTTTTTGCCTTCTTATATAATAATTTTATCCATCCTATTATTCTATTACCAAAACCATATTTATCCATTACCCTAAACATAAAATCATGTTAAACCCTATCAAAAGCTTTATTTAAATCTATGCTTAAAACAATTCCCCCCATCTTATCATGATTCATTTTATTTATCACATCTCTAATTGTATTAATTGTATCCGCAATATCTCTACCAGGCACACTATAATTCTGTGTAGGTGCTATAATATCATTTAAAACTTGCTTCATTCTATTTGCCAGTATCTTTGCTAAAATCTTATAATCCGAATTTAATAAACTAAAATGTTTCCACCTTTCGATTGGTCCACAAAGTCTCTTTCACAACTGACTTCAAAGATCTCCATAAGCACAGTCGGTTGACTCAAGTCATCCTTAAGCCTGCCGCCAAGCAACGGTTTATCATTAACAAAGAAATCAGGGTAAAGCGCAAACGCCCACTACCATAAATTTTGCATTCGAGATTCCCATATTTGGAAAATTCAAAAGGGGTCAGCCCAGCCAGAGTGGAATGGATGAGCCCCACACTGTGTCAACCACCTTCTTGATCACAGTACCTTTTCTGCTTAGTGGAGGGCAAGTCTCTCCAGTGCCAACATTTTCCGCTAACGGGAACCACTTTTTGTTGTGATAATATCATATCACATCGACCTGCGTTAAATGCCGTTTAGGAATGCACTTGCACACAGAGTGGTGAAAAAGTAGTTTATTTTGTTTACTAGATTATATCAGTGAACCACTAGATTCCCATCATGCAACACTGTCGAAAAAATCACCAATTACTTTTTAATATCTTAACCTATCTGATATCACAAATGTTTGCGATATGACGAAATACAATCACATTCAGACACACACACACACACACACAGACAAATGCATGAAACCAATTGATTTATTATCGATAACATCTCAGATTCTCTTGTGCTTTTGATTTACTCCATAAAAGAAGGGTTGTAATTCCAACATGGAAAACACAGGGCCATCAGACACCAGTCCAGTTCCACTCCTCACCAGCATTATTTCCTTTGATCATTTGAACAGGGCGAGGGAGCACAGAGCACACACAAGCTGCATTCAGTAACAATATTCTTATTTGTCTTATAAATAAAAGGCAGTTGCTCCCTGACAACACAAGGAACTTTGATCGTATTAAAAGGGCAGGGGAGACTAGCCCATAGAAGCTGCATTTAGTCAATTCAGCATCAAATGCTTACTACAAGGCAGTGTTGCTGATGAAATAATGCCACACCCCCTAGTGGACAAAAGGCTTACAGCACCTGGTATTCCCAGGCGGTCTCCCATCCAAGTACTAACCAGGCCCGACCCTGCTTAGCTTCCGAGATCAGACGAGATCGGGCATATTTTTTTTTTTTTATCTTTTATTATGAAAAAACACATAATATTTACAACATTCAATCAATAATAAAAAAGGATGAACAATTCATCCTTTTACAAAATCAAAAAATAAAAAATAAATAAAATAAAACCTATTAAAAAACACAATCATCCACTTAATAATGAAATACAAGTTTCCCATTTGACAGAATTTCAATAAAAGTACTCCCCCACACAAACAATTTTTCAAAATTTCCTCCACCGTATCTATATATTATCTCTATATCTCTCTCTAATATGCTCCTAAAAAAACCTTCCACACTCACAATTTTCCCTTCATAATGACCTAAATTCCTTCTTAATCTTATCGCATATCTAGCATGACTTATTACAAAATTCACCAAATTAATATTTAAAACTTTACTTTTCCCATTTAAACCAAAAAGAAACAACCTCCTCCACTCCACCCCAGTAAAAATCTCTTCTCCCCAATGTTTTACTAAAAGTCCTTTTAAAAACTCATGAAAATCTTTCAACCTACTACATTCAATAAAAAAGTGCATCAAATTTTCCACCCCCGTACCACAAATATCACATTCTCTTTTAATATCCCTATTTATTTGATGCAAAACCACATTTGTAAAAATCCTATTATGTTTCAATTTAAAATCATTGTCTTCACATTCTATAAAATTATATTTTACATTTACATTCTTCCATATTGATTTTACATCCATGTTTGGAAACACCCTAGACCACACTTTCTCCGCAGCAGGACTTTTTATCTCTTTTAAAATACATTTTCTATAAACCATTTTAACTTTTAGACCTGATAAATCATGTTTCTCCCCATTACTTTCATAATATAAAACTGGTAAAGCCCTAGAACTTTTGACCACCTCTTTGTTTATTAAAATCACCCACTCCCCGGGAATACATCCTAATATTTTCTTGTACATATTCTCCACAGTAGTTTTACTTATTTCTTCATCTACTTCAACCACATTGTCATATATAGCCTGAAATGGAAGAAACCCAGGAATTACCTCATATGCTATGTCACCTATCTGCCTCATCCCAGCCCTCATAAAATATTTACAAAACAACATCATATTATTGCACTTTATCTTTGGATTTAAAAATATTGGCTGATTTAAAATATTTTCTAAACTGGTACATTCATAATAAATATTTGGTAAAAACCGCCCCCAAGCCTCAAACACTTCTCTGTAAAACAAAGGTATATTACCTAACATTTCCTTCTTCATACTCATCAATAAACCATTGTCCCCCATCCTCCCAACCTCCTGCAAATACTCTTTAAAAAAACCTTTTCCACCCATAATCCAATTCACCAAATAAATATTTCCGTACCATTTTTACTCTAATTGCTGTTTTCCTTACACTTAAATCTACCAACTTCAAACCCCCCTCCTCATAACCTGCAATCAAAGTTTTAAAAGCTATTCTCACCCCCTTCCCTTCCCATAAAAAATCAACTACAATTTTATTCATTTCAGATAAAACCCATTCTGGCATATCTAAAACATTCATTACATAAATAAATATTGACATCAACAATGAATTTATGACAATTACTTTCCCTTTTAATTTCAAAGACCTCCCCCTCCACATATTTACCACCTTTCTAACTTTATTTATTACACCACTCCATGTCAAATCCCTAGCTTCCATTTCTTTCACCCCTAAAAACACTCCTAATACCTTAAAATAATCTTTAACCACTTTAAAAGGAAAATTCCCCTCATTAATCTTCCCAATATACATTACTACTGACTTCTCCATGTTAACCTTTGCACCCGATGCTTGTCCATATACTTTAAAACACTCCATCACCCTTTTTACACTACCCTCATCTCTAACTGTTATAGTGGTATCATCTGCGTATTGATGTATCAAACTAAAACCTCCTTGCGGAGTCTCTACACAATTTATAAGATTATCTCTTTTAAGAAATGCTGCTAAAGGTTCTACCGATAAAACGAATAATAAAGCTGATAAAGGACACCCCTGTCTCACAGATCTCTCAAGAATAAAAGAATCGGTTAAAACCCCATTACATTTCACCCTACTTTTTGCCTTCTTATATAATAATTTTATCCATCCTATTATTCTATTACCAAAACCATATTTATCCATTACCCTAAACATAAAATCATGTTCCACCCTATCAAAAGCTTTATTTAAATCTATGCTTAAAACAATTCCCCCCATCTTATCATGATTCATTTTATTTATCACATCTCTAATTGTATTAATTGTATCCGCAATATCTCTACCAGGCACACTATAATTCTGTGTAGGTGCTATAATATCATTTAAAACTTGCTTCATTCTATTTGCCAGTATCTTTGCTAAAATCTTATAATCCGAATTTAATAAACTAATTGGCCTATAATTCTCCAATTTTAATTTACTCCCCTTATTTTTATATAAAATCGTTATCAGCCCTGTCACCATAGATTCAGAAATACTATCATTATCCTCCATATATTGATAAACTTCCAATAAAATAGGTGCTAAAGAACTGGCATATATTTTATAAAACTCTGCAATTATTCCATCTACTCCAGGACTCTTATTTACTTGTAAACCCTTAATCGCATCTTTAACTTCAGTCAATGTTATCTTCCCATCACACATTTGTTTATCCTCTACATTAATTTGCACATCCACACTATCCAATATCTCCTTTACACACCCCTCATCCACCTCCCCTTTCTTAAATAAATCCTTATAAAAATTCTGCACTGTTTCTAAAACCTCTACATAATCATTGACAACTTCACCCTTTATATTTTCGATCTCTCTAATATATGTTCTCCTCTGTTTATTCTTCTCTAAACCAAGAAAAAATGAAGTACATTTCTCCCCCTCCAAAACATACTTTGCCTTACTTCTTATAATTGCACCCTTACACTTATCTATTTCATATTTAGTCAATTGTGCTTTTAATTCCAAAAACTTTCCTATATTATAATTAGGTTCACTGTCACACTTCCTCATTTCTTTATCCAATTTAGCCCTCAACTCATTTTCTTCTCTTTTCATCCTACCTCTCTTTTTCCTTGCATATCCTATACTAAAAACTTTTATTTTTTCCTTAACCTTATCCCACCATGAACACTTATCATTCTCTTTCTGCTTATCCTCCATTTCACATGCTATCAAAGATTTAAGTTGTTTCCCATATTCCTCATCTCCCAAATACCCTGCATTCATACACCATATTCCACCCCCTGTTCTTTCCTTATCTAATCCCACTGAAAATGTTAAACCTGCATGATCACTAAAAGTTGTAAAAACATACTTAATATCTTTCATAAAATTCCTTAAACCTTCTTTTACTAAAACCAGATCTATCCTCGTTTGTTTCAAATCCCCTAAAACCACCTGCCTTCTAGAAAATTCTCTTTTTTCTGGATTTTCCTCTCTCCATATATCAATTATTCCTTTTTCTAACATCATCTTCTTTAAAACCCCCCTAGATACATCACTTCTAAAAATAGCTCCTCTTGTCATATCCAGTCTATCCATTTTAACATTAAAATCCCCAACTACAATACAGTTTCCCTCACACCATTTCCCTATTTCTAAAAATAAATCTTTGCGCTCTATTTCAGTATTAGGCGCATAAATATTTATAATTCTAAAAACCATACTCATATATTCAAAATCTACAATTAAAATCCTCCCATTATTATCATTATATATCTGTTTCACATTATCCACCACATCCCTCCTCAATAAAATAGCAACCCCACTTGAATTCCCTCTGCCGTTGTTTACATAAATAAAATCCCTCCATATTTTTTTAACTTCTAAAACACATACATTATCCCAGTGCGTCTCTTGAATACATAAAATATCTGACTTCTTCATTTTTATTATTCTATTAAATTTTCCCATTGTCCTCAATCCATTTGCATTTATTGACATTATATTTACCATTCTAATAAATAATAAAATGATAAAATATAATTTCATTTTCCTCTACCTGTTATCCAGTTTCTTTCCTCTTCCACCCTTTCTCTCCCCCTCTTCCCGCCGCTTTCCTCTTCCTGTAACCTTCCCTCGTTCTTTCAATCTTTTCTCCATCCTCCGTATCCGATATCTCTTCCAATTCCATGTTTTCCAGCCAACTCACCCTCTTGACATCCACATCCGTTGTGCTCCCCGTATTCATCTCCGCTTCTTGTATAGTCGTTGTGCTCCCCGTGCTCATCACCGTCTCTGGTATTGTCATCAACTCCATAACCCCCTCCATTTCTTCACCCCCCGAGCTACTTGTTAGTGCTGTGCCTTCCCCCAAAACCTGTGAGTCCCCCGTGCTTCCCCCCATTCCACTCCCCCCCTCCTCCTGAAAACTCCCTCTTCTTACTTCTGAGTCCATACTGCTCCCAATTTCATTTATCTTCTGGTCCTTCTTCCTTCTTCCTTCCTCCGTCTCTCCACCCTCCACCACGTCCTCTCCTCCATCTTCTTCTCCTTCTTTCGACAATACAACTGCTTCCTCGAATAGTGTTTGACTCCCCTCTCCAGCCCTAACCTCTCCACAGTTGCACTCCGCCACTCTCTTTCTGCATCCACCACAAAAATTCCTTTCCTTCTCTCCATCACATTCCCTCGCATAGTGTCCTTGATTGCCACACTTAAAACACTTAAATTCCGGGCAGTCTTTAACTATGTGCCCGGGTTGAATACACATACGACACACTCTGACCTGTTTGTCATGGATGACTCTGAAATATTCTGCTCCCTCCAACGTCTCAATTCTTGTAGAATAAGGTAATGATGTCACTTTTTCTGTGAACTTGACCTTGCAGAAACGTGTCCCGTCAACCACCTCTGTTCCTGGCCAAACTCTCCTCCTTATCTCCGAGACAGCCGCCACTCCCCAGCTACTCAGCTTGCCCAGTATCACACCGTCTTCTACATATACTGGGAGATTCATGAACGACACCACCACTTCCTTCACATTAATATCTCTCGCCAGAATCTTTGTATCCTTTATTCTTAATCCATCCATTAGACGTTCTTTTCCTTTTTCATTTCTCATCGTAATTTCGTACTTCTTCTCCCCTTTCATTCGGCATCCCACCACCTCTCCACACACCTCCTTAATTGCTCTTAGTAGTTCCATTGTCGTCACTTTGTCTTCTCCTTCCAACTCAATTGCCACCGTGTATTCTTTTCCATATTTCATTCCTTCTTTATCTTCATTTTTCTCCCGTTGCGCCTTTTCGTTGTCTTTGTCCATTCCGTTTGTCTTTTCCATGTTGTCCGTCATAGTAAAAAAAATGAAACCAAAAAACTCTCCCCCAAGCAGAAAAACTGCAAGGGGGAAGACTAACCAAACTTAAAACTATTCAACTGAAGAAAATAATAAATTATATTGCAAAAACCAATTAATTAACAAAAATAGCTCTCGAGCAAACACTCTCCAGCAAACACTCACTCACAGCTCAGACACTCGCACCTGTCGTCACTTCTCCAATCAGGAAATGCGCATTCAGGCTGGTATGGCCGTAAGCGAAGGCACGTCTCTTGGTACACCATATAAAGTCAAAGTGAGTCTGATAAACAGACATTGCATTCTCACCAATTAGATAAGCAGCTTGAACTTTGGCTCACTCCAAAAGTGGAAGAAATTACATATACTGTAGCCGTCACTTTTTAGCACAGATAGTTGGATGAAATACAAACAAACCTTGCTAACATTTCAAAGCGAGGGCACATATTTCAGCCTTGTGGGAAAAAACGGACAAATACAATGACTTCTGACAAATACATCATCAGCAACAGTTTCCCATGCAGCTATCCTACTAGCCACAATAAATACACAAAAGCTCTGGATGTTGAAAACCTATTGCATTGTTCTGTGCTAAGGAGGAACGCATGTATGGACAATTTCATATTGGAAGCGCATGACACATCATGACCGGGGGGAGGGTTAGACTGGCTTCTCAACTATCTCTTGATTGAAGTACCAGCGTGGCATAAATACAATGCTGCATTTCGCAACATAATGTTTCGACAAAATGCCAACAATGTTTTGCTACAAACAAATGTTTCCACCTTTCGATTGGTCCACAAAGTCTCTTCAAAGATCTCCATAACTGACTTCAAAGATCTCCATAAGCACAGTCAGTTGACTCAAGTCATCCTCAAGCCTGCCGCCAAGCAAAGGTTTATTATTTACAAAGACATCAGAGTAAAGCGCAAACGACCACTACCATAAATTATGCAATCGAGATTCCCACATTTGGAAAATTCGCAAGGGGTCAGCACAGCCAGAGTGCAATGGCTAAGCCCCACACTGGGCGAACCACCTTCTTGATCACGGTATCTCTTCTGCTTAGTGGAGGAAAAGTCTCTCCAGTGCCAACATTTTCCGCTAACGGTAACCACTTTGTGTTCTGATAATATCGTATCACATCGACCTGCGTTAAATGCCGTTTAGGAATGCACTTGCACACAGAGTGGTGAAAAAGTAGTTTATTTTGTTTACTAGATTATATCAGTGAACCACTAGATTCCCATCATGCAACACTGTCGAAAAAATCACCAATTACTTTTTAATATCTTAACCTATCTGATATCACAAATGTTTGCGATATGACGAAATACAATCACATTCAGACACACACACACACACACAGACAAATGCATGAAACCAATTGATTTATTATCGATAACATCTCACATTCTCTTGTGCTTTTGATTTACTCCATAAAAGAAGGGTTGTAATTCCAACATGGAAAACACAGGGCCATCAGACACCAGTCCAGTTCCACTCCTCACCAGCATTATTTCCTTTGATCATTTGAACAGGGCGAGGGAGCACAAAGCACACACAAGCTGCATTCAGTAACAATATTCTTATTTGTCTTATAAATAAAAGGCAGTTGCTCCCTGACAACACAAGGAACTTTGATCGTATTAAAAGGGCAGGGGAGACTAGCCCATAGAAGCTGCATTTAGTCAATTCAGCATCAAATGCTTACTACAAGGCAGTGTTGCTGATGAAATAATGCCACACCCCCTAGTGGACAAAAGGCTTACAGCACCTGGTATTCCCAGGCGGTCTCCCATCCAAGTACTAACCAGGCCCGACCCTGCTTAGCTTCCGAGATCAGACGAGATCGGGCGTATTTTTTTTTTTTTTTTATCTTTTATTATGAAAAAACACATAATATTTACAACATTCAATCAATAATAAAAAAGGATGAACAATTCATCCTTTTACAAAATCAAAAAATCTAATATAAATAAAATAAAACCTATTAAAAACACAATCATCCACTAAATCCACTTAATAATGAAATACAAGTTTCCCATTTGACAGAATTTCAATAAAAGTACTCCCCCACACAAACAATTTTTCAAAATTTCCTCCACCGTATCTATATATTATCTCTATATCTCTCTCTAATATGCTCCTAAAAAAACCTTCCACACTCACAATTTTCCCTTCATAATGACCTAAATTCCTTCTTAATCTTATCGCATATCTAGCATGACTTAGTATAAAATTCACCAAATTAAAATTTAAAACTTTACTTTTCCCATTTACACCAAAAAGAAACAACCTCCTCCATTCCACCCCAGTAAAAATCTCTTCTCCCCAATGTTTTACTAAAAGCCCTTTTAAAAACTCGTGAAAGTCTTTCAACCTACTACATTCAATAAAAAAGTGCATCAAATTTTCCACCCCCGTACCACAAATATCGCATTCTCTTTTAATATCCCTATTTATTTGATGCAAAACCACATTTGTAAAAATCCTATTATGTTTCAATTTAAAATCATTGTCTTCACATTCTATAAAATTATATTTTACATTTACATTCTTCCATATTGATTTTACATCCATGTTTGGAAACACCCTAGACCACACTTTCTCCGCAGCAGGACTTTTTATCTCTTTTAAAATACATTTTCTATAAACCATTTTAACTTTTAGCCCTGATAAATCATGTTTCTCCCCATTACTTTCATAATATAAAACTGGTAAAGCCCTAGATCTTTTGACCACCTCTTTGTTTATTAAAATCACCCACTCTCCGGGAATACATCCTAATATTTTCTTGTACATATTCTCCACAGTAGTTTTACTTATTTCTTCATCTACTTCAACCACATTGTCATATATAGCCTGAAATGGAAGAAACCCAGGAATTACCTCATATGCTATGTCACCTATCTGCCTCATCCCAGCCCTCATAAAATATTTACAAAACAACATCATATTATTGCACTTTATCTTTGGATTTAAAAATATCGGCTGATTTAAAATATTTTCTAAACTGGTACATTCATAATAAATATTTGGTAAAAACCGCCCCCAAGCCTCAAACACTTCTCTGTAAAACAAAGGTATATTACCTAACATTTCCTTCTTCATACTCATCAATAAACCATTGTCCCCCATCCTCCCAACCTCCTGCAAATACTCTTTAAAAAACCTTTTCCACCCATAATCCAATTCACCAAATAAATATTTCCGTACCATTTTTACTCTAATTGCTGTTTTCCTTACACTTAAATCTACCAACTTCAAACCCCCCTCCTCATAACCTGCAATCAAAGTTTTAAAAGCTATTCTCACCCCCTTCCCTTCCCATAAAAAATCAACTACAATTTTATTCATTTCAGATAAAACCCATTCTGGCATATCCAAAACATTCATTACATAAATAAATATTGACATCAACAATGAATTTATGACAATTACTTTCCCTTTTAACCTTTCACGAGTATCAACCCCGTATCCGGGATCACCCCCCACCCCCCCCACACTGATTAGCATCGCTAGCATAGCTTCACAAGTAAATAGTAGCATCTAAATATCATTAAATCACAAGTCCAAGACACCAGATGAAAGATACAGATCTTGTGAATAAACCCATCATTTCTGTTTTTTAAAATGTTTTACAGGGAAGACACAATATGTAAATCTATTAGCTAACCACGTTAGCAAAATACACCATCTTTCTTTGTCCACCATTTTCTCTCTCCACCACTAGCTATCACCAATTCGGCTAAACTAAGATATTGATAGCAACAAACCAAGAAAAAAACTCATCAGATGACAGTCTGATAACATATTTATGGTATAGGATAGGTGTTGTTAGAAAAAAGTGCATATTTCAGGTAGAAATCACAGTTTACAATTGCACCGACCATCACAAATCGACTAGAATTACTAGATAGAGCAACGTGTATGACCAATTTACTCATCATAAAACATTTCATAAAAATAGACAAAGCATAGCAATGGAAAGACACAGTTCTTGTGATTTCAGACCATATTTCAGATTTTCTAAGCGTTTTTCAGCGAAAACACAATAAATCGATAAGTTAGCATACCACATGTGCAAACGTTAGTAGAGCATGAATTCAAGGCAAAGGGAGCTATAACGTTATCATCGCCAAAATATATTAATTTTTTCACTAACCTTCTCAGAATTCTTCCGATGACACTCCTGTAACATCATTTTACAACATACATATACAGTTTGTTCGAAAAGGTGCATATTTAGCCATACAAAACCGTGGTTATACAATGGAAATAGTCACAACTCAAGCATCAAAATGAGGGACGTCAGCTTTCAGAGTGATCTAGTTTAATCGAAAGCTAATCATATACTTGACTAAAAAATACAGAGTTGACAGGAATCGAAAGACAAATTAGTTCTTAATGCAACCGCTGACTTACATTTTTAAAATTATCCTTACTTTTCAATACAGGGTTCGCCAAGTGAAGCTATACCAAACAAAATGGCGAAATATGCGTTTAAAATATTTCGACAGAACAACGATTTATCATATTAAATATTGCTTACTTTGAGCTGTTCTTCCATCAGATTCTTGGGCAATGTATTCTTTCTTGGGTTTAATCTTCTTTTGGTCGAAAGATGTCCTTTGTCCGTCTAAATGCCCGCTAACGTTCGACCGGGACCCCGAAATGTGCCCGGTGCTTCACATAGAAATGCATCAAAATCGCACTAAACGGATATAAATTGCTATAAAACGGTTTAAATTAACTACCTTATGATGTTTCTAAGTCCTATATCGAATTAAATTACAGACGGATACATTTCAAGTTGATAACCGAGCCTGTGAAAATGGCATCCGGAGGTCCCTTCCTGCGTAAGGGCGAGCGTCGAAAGGGGGGCTACTCTCACTCCTTGGTCTTTTATAACCTCTGAGAGCTACGGAGAAGGCCCATTCCACTTCTCATTGGTTACTGACATCCAGGGGAAGGCGGGTGCAGTTCGTGTCGTTCCATAGGATAGACAGAGACCTTAAAAACTGATCTGAAACCAGAGCTTCGCTCTCAGACCTTTCACTGTCTGTCATGGATTTCGCTGTAGAAAGAGTTCTGGGTCACCCACAGACATCATTCCAACTTTGTATGAAACTAGAAAGTGTTTTCTATCCAATAGAATTAATAATATGCATATTGTACGAGCAAGAATTGAGTACTAGGCAGTTTAATTTGGAGACGACAAAATGCTAATTCGGAACAGCACCCCCTGTAGTCGCAAGAAGTTAATTTCAAAGACCTCCCCCTCCACATATTTACCACCTTTCTAACTTTATTTATTACACCACTCCATGTCAAATCCCTAGCTTCCATTTCTTTCACCCCTAAAAACACTCCTAATACCTTAAAATAATCTTTAACCACTTTAAAAGGAAAATTCCCCTCATTAATCTTCCCAATATACATTACTACTGACTTCTCCATGTTAACCTTTGCACCCGATGCTTGTCCATATACTTTAAAACACTCCATCACCCTTTTTACACTACCCTCATCTCTAACTGTTATAGTGGTATCATCTGCGTATTGATGTATCAAACTAAAACCTCCTTGCGGAGTCTCTACACAATTTATAAGATTATCTCTTTTAAGAAATGCTGCTAAAGGTTCTACCGATAAAACGAATAATAAAGCTGATAAAGGACACCCCTGTCTCACAGATCTCTCAAGAATAAAAGAATCGGTTAAAACCCCATTACATTTCACCCTACTTTTTGCCTTCTTATATAATAATTTTATCCATCCTATTATTCTATTACCAAAACCATATTCATCCATTACCCTAAACATAAAATCATGTTCCACCCTATCAAAAGCTTTATTTAAATCTATGCTTAAAACAATTCCCCCCATCTTATCATGATTCATTTTATTTATCACATCTCTAATTGTATTAATTGTATCCGCAATATCTCTACCAGGCACACTATAATTCTGTGTAGGTGCTATAATATCATTTAAAACTTGCTTCATTCTATTTGCCAGTATCTTTGCTAAAATCTTATAATCCGAATTTAATAAACTAATTGGCCTATAATTCTCCAATTTTAATTTACTCCCCTTATTTTTATATAAAATCGTTATCAGCCCTGTCACCATAGATTCAGAAATACTATCATTATCCTCCATATATTGATAAACTTCCAATAAAATAGGTGCTAAAAAACTGGCATATATTTTATAAAACTCTGCAATTATTCCATCTACTCCAGGACTCTTATTTACTTGTAAACCCTTAATCGCATCTTTAACTTCAGTCAATGTTATCTTCCCATCACACATTTGTTTATCCTCTACATTAATTTGCACATCCACACTATCCAATATCTCCTTTACACACCCCTCATCCACCTCCCCTTTCTTAAATAAATCCTTATAAAAATTCTGCACTGTTTCTAAAACCTCTACATAATCATTGACAACTTCACCCTTTATATTTTCGATCTCTCTAATATATGTTCTCCTCTGTTTATTCTTCTCTAAACCAAGAAAAAATGAAGTACATTTCTCCCCCTCCAAAACATACTTTGCCTTACTTCTTATAATTGCACCCTTACACTTATCTATTTCATATTTAGTCAATTGTGCTTTTAATTCCAAAAACTTTCCTATATTATAATTAGGTTCACTGTCACACTTCCTCATTTCTTTATCCAATTTATCCCTCAACTCATTTTCTTCTCTTTTCATCCTACCTCTCTTTTTCCTTGCATATCCTATACTAAAAACTTTTATTTTTTCCTTAACCTTATCCCACCATGAACACTTATCATTCTCTTTCTGCTTATCTTCCATTTCACATGCTATCAAAGATTTAAGTTGTTTCCCATATTCCTCATCTCCCAAATACCCTGCATTCATACACCATATTCCACCCCCTGTTCTTTCCTTATCTAATCCCACTGAAAATGTTAAACCTGCATGATCACTAAAAGTTGTAAAAACATACTTAATATCTTTCATAAAATTCCTTAAACCTTCTTTTACTAAAACCAGATCTATCCTCGTTTGTTTCAAATCCCCTAAAACCACCTGCCTTCTAGAAAATTCTCTTTTTTCTGGATTTTCCTCTCTCCATATATCAATTATTCCTTTTTCTAACATCATCTTCTTTAAAACCCCCCTAGATACATCACTTCTAAAAATAGCTCCTCTTGTCATATCCAGTCTATCCATTTTAACATTAAAATCCCCAACTACAATACAGTTTCCCTCACACCATTTCCCTATTTCTAAAAATAAATCTTTGCGCTCTATTTCAGTATTAGGCGCATAAATATTTATAATTCTAAAAACCATACTCATATATTCAAAATCTACAATTAAAATCCTCCCATTATTATCATTATATATCTGTTTCACATTATCCACCACATCCTTCCTCAATAAAATAGCAACCCCACTTGAATTCCCTCTGCCATTGTTTACATAAATAAAATCCCTCCATATTTTTTTTACTTCTAAAACACATACGTTATCCCAGTGCGTCTCTTGAATACATAAAATATCTGAATTCTTCATTTTTACTATTCTATTAAATTTTCCCATTGTCCTCAAACCATTTGCATTTATTGACATTATATTAACCATTCTAATAAATAAAAAAATAATAAAATATAATTTCATTATTCTCTACCTGTTATCCAGTTTCTTTCCTCTTCCACCCTTTCTCTCCCCCTCTTCCCCCCGCTTTCCGCTTCCTGTATCCTTCCCTCGTTCTTTCAATCTTTTCTCCATCATCCGTATCCGATATCTCTTCCAAGTCCATGTTTTCCAGCCAACTCCCCTTCTTGACATCCACATCTGTTGTGCTCCCCGTGCTCATCGCCGTCTCTGGTATTGTCATCAACTCCATAACCCCATCCATTTCTTCACCCCCCGAGCTACTTGTTAGTGCTGTGCTTTCCCCCACAACCTGTGAGTCCCCCGTGCTTCCCCCCCGTCCACTCCCCCCCTCCTCCTGAAAACTCCCTCTTCTTATTTCTGTGTCCATACTGCTCCCAATTTCATTTATCTTCTGGTCCTTCTTCTTTCTTCCTTCCTCCGTCTCTCCACCTTCCACCACGTCCTCTCCTCCACCTTCTTCTCCTTCTTGCGACAATCCCACTGCTTCCTCATATATTGTTTGACTCCCCTCTTCAGCCCTAACCTCTCCACAGTTGCACTCCGCCAATCTTTTTCTGCATCCACCACAAAAATTCCTTTCCTTCTCTCCATCACATTCTCTCGCATAGTGTCCTTGATTGCCACACTTAAAACACTTAAATTCCGGGCAGTCTTTACTATGTGCCCGGGTTGAATACACATACGACACACTCTGACCTGTTTGTCATGAATGACTCTGAAATATTCTGCTCCCTCCAACGTCTCAATTCTTGTAGAATAAGGTAATGATGTCACTTTTTCTGTGAACTTGACCTTGCAGAAACGTGTCCCGTCAACCACCTCCGTTCCTGGCCAAACTCTCCTCCTTATCTCCGAGACAGCCGCCACTCCCCAGCTACTCAGCTTGCCCAGTATCACACCATCTTCTACATATACTGGGAGATTCATGAACGACACCACCACTTCCTTCACATTAATATCTCTCGCCAGAATCTTTGTATCCTTTATTCTTAATCCATCCATTAGACGTTCTTTTCCTTTTTCATTTCTCATCGTAATTTCGTACTTCTTCTCCCCTTTCATTCGGCATCCCACCACCTCTCCACACACCTCCTTAATTGCTCTTAGTAGTTCCATTGTCGTCACCTTGTCTTCTCCTTCCAACTCAATTGCCACCGTGTATTCCTTGCCATATTTCATTTCTTCTTTATCTTCATTTTTCTTCCGTTGCGCTTTTTCGTTGTCTTTGTCCATTCCGTTTGTCTTTTCCATGTTGTCCGTCATAGTAAAAAAATGAATCCAAAAAACTCTCCCCCAAGCAGAAAAACTGCAAGGGGGAAGACTAACCAAACTTAAAACTATTCAACTGAAGAAAATAATAAATTATATTGCAAAAACCAATTAATTAACAAAAATAGCTCTCGAGCAAACACTCTCCAGCAAACACTCACTCACAGCTCAGACACTCGCACCTGTCGTCACTTCTCCAATCAGGAAATGCGCATTCAGGCTGGTATGGCCGTAAGCGAAGGTACATCTCTTGGTACACCATATAAAGTCAAAGTGAGTCTGATAAACAGACATTGCATTCTCACCAATTAGATAAGCAGCTTGAACTTTGGCTCACTCCAAAAGTGGAAGAAATTACATATACTGTAGCCATCACTTTTTAGCACAGATAGTTGGATGAAATACAAACAAACCTTGCTAACATTTCAAAGCGAGGGCACATATTTCAGCCTTGTGGGAAAAAACGGACAAATACAATGACTTCTGACAAATACATCATCAGCAACAGTTTCCCATGCAGCTATCCTACTAGCCACAATAAATACACAAAAGCTCTGGATGTTGAAAACCTATTGCATTGTTCTGTGCTAAGGAGGAACGCATGTATGGACAATTTCATATTGGAAGCGCATGACACATCATGACCGGGGGGAGGGTTAGAGCTGGCTTCTCAACTATCTCTTGATTGAAGTACCAGCGTGGCATAAATACAATGCTGCATTTCGCAACATAATGTTTCGACAAAATGCCAACAATGTTTTGCTACAAACAAATGTTTCCACCTTTCGATTGGATCCACAAAGTCTCTTTCACAACTGACTTCAAAGATCTCCATAAGCACAGTCAGTTGACTCAAGTCATCCTCAAGCCTGCCGCCAAGCAAAGGTTTATTATTACAAAGACATCAGAGTAAGCGCAAACGACCACTACCATAAATTATGCAATCGAGATTCCCACATATGGAAAATTCGCAAGGGGTCAGCACAGCCAGAGTGCAATGGCTGAGCCCCACACTGGGTGAACCACCTTCTTGATCACGGTATCTCTTCTGCTTAGTGGAGGAAAAGTCTCTCCAGTGCCAACATTTTCCGCTAACGGTAACCACTTTGTGTTCTGATAATATCGTATCACATCGACCTGCGTTAAATGCCGTTTAGGAATGCACTTGCACACAGAGTGGTGAAAAAGTAGTTTATTTTGTTTACTAGATTATATCAGTGAACCACTAGATTCCCATCATGCAACACTGTCGAAAAAATCACCAATTACTTTTTAATATCTTAACCTATCTGATATCACAAATGTTTGCGATATGACGAAATACAATCACATTCAGACACACACACACACACACACAGACAAATGCATGAAACCAATTGATTTATTATCGATAACATCTCACATTCTCTTGTGCTTTTGATTTACTCCATAAAAGAAGGGTTGTAATTCCAACATGGAAAACACAGGGCCATCAGACACCAGTCCAGTTCCACTCCTCACCAGCATTATTTCCTTTGATCATTTGAACAGGGCGAGGGAGCACAAAGCACACACAAGCTGCATTCAGTAACAATATTCTTATTTGTCTTATAAATAAAAGGCAGTTGCTCCCTGACAACACAAGGAACTTTGATCGTATTAAAAGGGCAGGGGAGACTAGCCCATAGAAGCTGCATTTAGTCAATTCAGCATCAAATGCTTACTACAAGGCAGTGTTGCTGATGAAATAATGCCAAGCACACCCTAGTGGACAAAAGGCTTACAGCACCTGGTATTCCCAGGCGGTCTCCCATCCAAGTACTAACCAGGCCCGACCCTGCTTAGCTTCCGAGATCAGACGAGATCGGGCGTATTTTTTTTTTTTTTTATCTTTTATTATGAAAAAACACATAATATTTACAACATTCAATCAATAATAAAAAAGGATGAACAATTCATCCTTTTACAAAATCAAAAAATAAAAAATAAATAAAATAAAACCTATTAAAAAACACAATCATCCACTAAATCCACTTAATAATGAAATACAAGTTTCCCATTTGACAGAATTTCAATAAAAGTACTCCCCCACACAAACAATTTTTCAAAATTTCCTCCACCGTATCTATATATTATCTCTATATCTCTCTCTAATATGCTCCTAAAAAAACCTTCCACACTCACAATTTTCCCTTCATAATGACCTAAATTTCTTCTTAATCTTATCGCATATCTAGCATGACTTAGTATAAAATTCACCAAATTAAAATTTAAAACTTTACTTTTCCCATTTACACCAAAAAGAAACAACCTCCTCCACTCCACCCCAGTAAAAATCTCTTCTCCCCAATGTTTTACTAAAAGCCCTTTTAAAAACTCGTGAAAGTCTTTCAACCTACTACATTCAATAAAAAAGTGCATCAAATTTTCCACCCCCGTACCACAAATATCGCATTCTCTTTTAATATCCCTATTTATTTGATGCAAAACCACATTTGTAAAAATCCTATTATGTTTCAATTTAAAATCATTGTCTTCACATTCTATAAAATTATATTTTACATTTACATTCTTCCATATTGATTTTACATCCATGTTTGGAAACACCCTAGACCACACTTTCTCCGCAGCAGGACTTTTTATCTCTTTTAAAATACATTTTCTATAAACCATTTTAACTTTTAGCCCTGATAAATCATGTTTCTCCCCATTACTTTCATAATATAAAACTGGTAAAGCCCTAGATCTTTTGACCACCTCTTTGTTTATTAAAATCACCCACTCCCCGGGAATACATCCTAATATTTTCTTGTACATATTCTCCACAGTAGTTTTACTTATTTCTTCATCTACTTCAACCACATTGTCATATATAGCCTGAAATGGAAGAAACCCAGGAATTACCTCATATGCTATGTCACCTATCTGCCTCATCCCAGCCCTCATAAAATATTTACAAAACAACATCATATTATTGCACTTTATCTTTGGATTTAAAAATATCGGCTGATTTAAAATATTTTCTAAACTGGTACATTCATAATAAATATTTGGTAAAAACCGCCCCCAAGCCTCAAACACTTCTCTGTAAAACAAAGGTATATTACCTAACATTTCCTTCTTCATACTCATCAATAAACCATTGTCCCCCATCCTCCCAACCTCCTGCAAATACTCTTTAAAAAACCTTTTCCACCCATAATCCAATTCACCAAATAAATATTTCCGTACCATTTTTACTCTAATTGCTGTTTTCCTTACACTTAAATCTACCAACTTCAAACCCCCCTCCTCATAACCTGCAATCAAAGTTTTAAAAGCTATTCTCACCCCCTTCCCTTCCCATAAAAAATCAACTACAATTTTATTCATTTCAGATAAAACCCATTCTGGCATATCCAAAACATTCATTACATAAATAAATATTGACATCAACAATGAATTTATGACAATTACTTTCCCTTTTAATTTCAAAGACCTCCCCCTCCACATATTTACCACCTTTCTAACTTTATTTATTACACCACTCCATGTCAAATCCCTAGCTTCCATTTCTTTCACCCCTAAAAACACTCCTAATACCTTAAAATAATCTTTAACCACTTTAAAAGGAAAATTCCCCTCATTAATCTTCCCAATATACATTACTACTGACTTCTCCATGTTAACCTTTGCACCCGATGCTTGTCCATATACTTTAAAACACTCCATCACCCTTTTTACACTACCCTCATCTCTAACTGTTATAGTGGTATCATCTGCGTATTGATGTATCAAACTAAAACCTCCTTGCGGAGTCTCTACACAATTTATAAGATTATCTCTTTTAAGAAATGCTGCTAAAGGTTCTACCGATAAAACGAATAATAAAGCTGATAAAGGACACCCCTGTCTCACAGATCTCTCAAGAATAAAAGAATCGGTTAAAACCCCATTACATTTCACCCTACTTTTTGCCTTCTTATATAATAATTTTATCCATCCTATTATTCTATTACCAAAACCATATTTATCCATTACCCTAAACATAAAATCATGTTCCACCCTATCAAAAGCTTTATTTAAATCTATGCTTAAAACAATTCCCCCCATCTTATCATGATTCATTTTATTTATCACATCTCTAATTGTATTAATTGTATCCGCAATATCTCTACCAGGCACACTATAATTCTGTGTAGGTGCTATAATATCATTTAAAACTTGCTTCATTCTATTTGCCAGTATCTTTGCTAAAATCTTATAATCCGAATTTAATAAACTAATTGGCCTATAATTCTCCAATTTTAATTTACTCCCCTTATTTTTATATAAAATCGTTATCAGTCCTGTCACCATAGATTCAGAAATACTATCATTATCCTCCATATATTGATAAACTTCCAATAAAATAGGTGCTAAAAAACTGGCATATATTTTATAAAACTCTGCAATTATTCCATCTACTCCAGGACTCTTATTTACTTGTAAACCCTTAATCGCATCTTTAACTTCAGTCAATGTTATCTTCCCATCACACATTTGTTTATCCTCTACATTAATTTGCACATCCACACTATCCAATATCTCCTTTACACACCCCTCATCCACCTCCCCTTTCTTAAATAAATCCTTATAAAAATTCTGCACTGTTTCTAAAACCTCTACATAATCATTGACAACTTCACCCTTTATATTTTCGATCTCTCTAATATATGTTCTCCTCTGTTTATTCTTCTCTAATCCAAGAAAAAATGAAGTACATTTCTCCCCCTCCAAAACATACTTTGCCTTACTTCTTATAATTGCACCCTTACACTTATCTATTTCATATTTAGTCAATTGTGCTTTTAATTCCAAAAACTTTCCTATATTATAATTAGGTTCACTGTCACACTTCCTCATTTCTTTATCCAATTTAGCCCTCAACTCATTTTCTTCTCTTTTCATCCTACCTCTCTTTTTCCTTGCATATCCTATACTAAAAACTTTTATTTTTTCCTTAACCTTATCCCACCATGAACACTTATCATTCTCTTTCTGCTTATCCTCCATTTCACATGCTATCAAAGATTTAAGTTGTTTCCCATATTCCTCATCTCCCAAATACCCTGCATTCATACACCATATTCCACCCCCTGTTCTTTCCTTATCTAATCCCACTGAAAATGTTAAACCTGCATGATCACTAAAAGTTGTAAAAACATACTTAATATCTTTCATAAAATTCCTTAAACCTTCTTTTACTAAAACCAGATCTATCCTCGTTTGTTTCAAATCCCCTAAAACCACCTGCCTTCTAGAAAATTCTCTTTTTTCTGGATTTTCCTCTCTCCATATATCAATTATTCCTTTTTCTAACATCATCTTCTTTAAAACCCCCCTAGATACATCACTTCTAAAAATAGCTCCTCTTGTCATATCCAGTCTATCCATTTTAACATTAAAATCCCCAACTACAATACAGTTTCCCTCACACCATTTCCCTATTTCTAAAAATAAATCTTTGCGCTCTATTTCAGTATTAGGCGCATAAATATTTATAATTCTAAAAACCATACTCATATATTCAAAATCTACAATTAAAATCCTCCCATTATTATCATTATATATCTGTTTCACATTATCCACCACATCCCTCCTCAATAAAATAGCAACCCCACTTGAATTCCCTCTGCCGTTGTTTACATAAATAAAATCCCTCCATATTTTTTTAACTTCTAAAACACATACATTATCCCAGTGCGTCTCTTGAATACATAAAATATCTGACTTCTTCATTTTTATTATTCTATTAAATTTTCCCATTGTCCTCAATCCATTTGCATTTATTGACATTATATTTACCATTCTAATAAATAATAAAATGATAAAATATAATTTCATTTTCCTCTACCTGTTATCCAGTTTCTTTCCTCTTCCACCCTTTCTCTCCCCCTCTTCCCGCCGCTTTCCTCTTCCTGTATCCTTCCCTCGTTCTTTCAATCTTTTCTCCATCCTCCGTATCCGATATCTCTTCCAAGTCCATGTTTTCCAGCCAACTCACCCTCTTGACATCCACATCCGTTGTGCTCCCCGTATTCATCTCCGTTTCTTGTATAGTCGTTGTGCTCCCCGTGCTCATCACCGTCTCTGGTATTGTCATCAACTCCATAACCCCCTCCATTTCTTCACCCCCCGAGCTACTTGTTAGTGCTGTGCCTTCCCCCAAAACCTGTGAGTCCCCCGTGCTTCCCCCCATTCCACTCCCCCCCTCCTCCTGAAAACTCCCTCTTCTTACTTCTGAGTCCATACTGCTCCCAATTTCATTTATCTTCTGGTCCTTCTTCCTTCTTCCTTCTTCCGTCTCTCCACCCTCCACCACGTCCTCTCCTCCATCTTCTTCTCCTTCTTTCGACAATACAACTGCTTCCTCGAATAGTGTTTGACTCCCCTCTCCAGCCCTAACCTCTCCACAGTTGCACTCCGCCACTCTCTTTCTGCATCCACCACAAAAATTCCTTTCCTTCTCTCCATCACATTCCCTCGCATAGTGTCCTTGATTGCCACACTTAAAACACTTAAATTCCGGGCAGTCTTTAACTATGTGCCCGGGTTGAATACACATACGACACACTCTGACCTGTTTGTCATGGATGACTCTGAAATATTCTGCTCCCTCCAACGTCTCAATTCTTGTAGAATAAGGTAATGATGTCACTTTTTCTGTGAACTTGACCTTGCAGAAACGTGTCCCGTCAACCACCTCTGTTCCTGGCCAAACTCTCCTCCTTATCTCCGAGACAGCCGCCACTCCCCAGCTACTCAGCTTGCCCAGTATCACACCGTCTTCTACATATACTGGGAGATTCATGAACGACACCACCACTTCCTTCACATTAATATCTCTCGCCAGAATCTTTGTATCCTTTATTCTTAATCCATCCATTAGACGTTCTTTTCCTTTTTCATTTCTCATCGTAATTTCGTACTTCTTCTCCCCTTTCATTCGGCATCCCACCACCTCTCCACACACCTCCTTAATTGCTCTTAGTAGTTCCATTGTCGTCACCTTGTCTTCTCCTTCCAACTCAATTGCCACCGTGTATTCCTTGCCATATTTCATTTCTTCTTTATCTTCATTTTTCTTCCGTTGCGCCTTTTCGTTGTCTTTGTCCATTCCGTTTGTCTTTTCCATGTTGTCCGTCATAGTAAAAAAATGAATCCAAAAAACTCTCCCCCAAGCAGAAAAACTGCAAGGGGGAAGACTAACCAAACTTAAAACTATTCAACTGAAGAAAATAATAAATTATATTGCAAAAACCAATTAATTAACAAAAATAGCTCTCGAGCAAACACTCTCCAGCAAACACTCACTCACAGCTCAGACACTCGCACCTGTCGTCACTTCTCCAATCAGGAAATGCGCATTCAGGCTGGTATGGCCGTAAGCGAAGGAACATACTCTTGGTACACCATATAAAGTCAAAGTGAGTCTGATAAACAGACATTGCATTTTCACCAATTAGATAAGCAGCTTGAACTTTGGGTCACTCAAAAGTGGAAGAAATTACATATACTGTAGCCATCACTTTTTAGCACAGATAGTTGGATGAAATACAAACAAACCTTGCTAACATTTCAAAGCGAGGGCACATATTTCAGCCTTGTGGGAAAAAAACGGACAAATACAATGACTTCTGACAAATACATCATCAGCAACAGTTTCCCATGCAGCTATCCTACTAGCCACAATAAATACACAAAAGCTCTGATGTTGAAAACCTATTGCATTGTTCTGTGCTAAGGAGGAACGCATGTATGGACAATTTCATATTGGAAGCGCAGGGGCGTATGACACATCATGACCGGGGGAGGGTTAGAGCTGGCTTCTCAACTATCTCTTGATTGAAGTACCAGCGTGGCATAAATACAATGCTGCATTTCGCAACATAATGTTTCGACAAAATGCCAACAATGTTTTGCTACAAACAAATGTTTCCACCTTTCGATTGGTCCACAAAATCTCTTTGAAAACTGACTTCAAAGATCTCCATAAGCACAGTCAGATGACTAAAGTCAACCTCAAGGTTTATCATCAAACAAGACATCAGGGGAGAGCGCGAACGCAGTCCCCCACTACCATAAATTATGCAATCGAGATTTCCACATTTGGGAAATTCGCAGGGGTCAGCACAGCCAGAGTGCAATGGCTGAGCCTCGCCCTGGGTGAACCGCCTTCTTGATCACGGTAGCTCCCTTGCCAGGTAAGTATGACTTATACATATCGGTGGAGGGCAAGTCTCTCCAGTGCCAACATTTTCGTCTAACGGTAACCACTTTGTGTTCTGATAATATCACATCACTTCGACCTGCGTGAAATGCCGTTTAGGAATGCACTTGCAGACAGAGTGGTGAAAAAGTTGTTTATTTTGTTTACTAGATTATATCAGTGAACCACTAGATTCCCATCATGCAACACTGTAGAAAAAATCACCAATGACTTTTTAATATCTTAATTAACCTGTCTGATATCACAAATGTATGCGATATGACGAAATACAATCACATTCAGACACACACACACACACACACAGACAAATGCATGAAACCAATTGATTTATTATCGATAACATCTCACATTCTCTTGTGCTTTTGATTTACTCCGTAAAAGAAGGGTTGTAATTCCACCATGGAAAACACAGGGCCATCAGACATCAGTCCAGTTCCATCTCCTCACCAGCATTAATTTCCTTTGATCATTTGAACAGGGCGAGGGAGCACAAAGCACACACAAGCTGCATTCAGTAACAATATTCTTATTTGTCTTATAAATAAAAGGCAGTTGCTCCCTGACAACACAAGGAACTTTGATCGTATTAAAAGGGCAGGGGAGACTAGCCCATATAAGCTGCATTTAGTCAATTCAGCATCAAATGCTTACTACAAGGCAGTGTTGCTGATGAAATAATGCAAGAGCACACCCTAGTGGACAAAATGCTTACAGCACCTGGTATTCCCAGGCAGTCTCCCATCCAAGTACTAACCAGGCCCGACCCTGCTTAGCTTCCGAGATCAGACGAGATCGGGTGTATTCAGGCTGGTATGGCCGTAAGCGAAGGAACAATCTCTTGGTACACCATATAGAGTCAAAGTGAGTCTGATAAACAGACATTGCATTCTCACCAATTAGATCAGCAGCTTGAACTTTGGCTCACTCAAAAAGTGGAAGAAATTACATATACTGTAGCCATCACTTTTTAGCACAGATAGTTGGATGAAATACAAACAAACCTTGCTAACATTTCAAAGCGAGGGCACATATTTCAGGCCTTGTGGGAAAAAACGGACAAATACAATGACTTCTGACAAATACATCATTAGCAACAAGTTCCCCATGCAGCTAGCCTACTAGCCAGAATAAATACACAAAAGCTCTGAATGTTGAAAAACTATTGCATTGTTCTGTGCTAAGGAGGAGCGCATGTATGGACAATTTCATATTGTAAGCGTATGACACATCATGACCTGGGGGTGGGGTTAGAGCGGCTTCTCAACTATCTCTTGATTGAAGTACCAGCGTGGCATAAATACCATGCTGCATTTCGCAACATGATGTTTCCACAAAATGTCAACAATGTTTGGCTACAAACAAATGTTTCTACCTTTCAATTGGTCCACAAAGTGTCTATCACAACTGACTTCAAAGATCTCCATAAGCACGGGCAATTGGCTCAAGTCATCCTCAAGCTTGCCGCCAAGCAACGGTTTGTCATTAAACAAGACATCAGGGGAGAGCGCGGACGCAGTCCCCCACTACCATAAATTATGCAATCGAGATTTCCACATTTGGGAAATTCACAGGGGTCAGCATAGCTGGCGTGCAATGGCTAAGCCTCGCCCTGGGTGAACCGCCTTTCTTGATCACGGTATCTCCCTTGCCCGGTAAGTATGAGTTATAGTCATCGGTGGAGGGCAAGTGTCTCCAGTGCCAACATTTTCGGCTAATGGTAACCACTTTGTGTTCCGATAATATCACATCACATCGACCTGCGTTAAATGCCGTTTAGGAATGCACTTGCAGACAGAGTGGTGAAAAAGTAGTTTAGTTTGTTTACTAGATTATATCAGTGAACCACTAGATTCCCATCATGCAACACTGTAGAAAAAATCACCAATAACTTTTTAATATCTTAACCTGTCTGATATCACAAATGTATGCGATATGACGAAATACAATCACATTCAGACACACACACACACACACACAGACAAATGCATGAAACCAATTGATTTATTATCGATAACATCTCACATTCTCTTGTGCTTTTGATTTACTCCGTAAAAGAAGGGTTGTAATTCCACCATGGAAAACACAGGGCCATCAGACACCAGTCCAGTTCCACTCCTCACCAGCATTATTTCCTTTGATCATTTGAACAGGGCGAGGGAGCACAAAGCACACACAAGCTGCATTCAGTAACAATATTCTTATTTGTCTTATAAATAAAAGGCAGTTGCTCCCTGACAACACAAGGAACTTTGATCGTATTAAAAGGGCAGGGGAGACTAGCCCATAGAAGCTGCATTTAGTCAATTCAGCATCAAATGCTTACTACAAGGCAGTGTTGCTGATGAAATAATGCAAGAGCACACCCTAGTGGACAAAATGCTTACAGCACCTGGTATTCCCAGGCAGTCTCCCATCCAAGTACTAACCAGGCCCGACCCTGCTTAGCTTCCGAGATCAGACGAGATCGGGCGTATTCAGGCTAGGTAATGGCCGTAAGCGAAGGAACAATCTCTTGGTACACCATATAAAGTCAAAGTGAGTCTGATAAACAGACATTGCATTCTCACCAATTAGATAAGCAGCTTGAACTTTGGGTCACTCAAAAAGTGGAAGAAATTACATATACTGTAGCCATCACTTTTTAGCACAGATAGTTGGATGAAATACAAACAAACCTTGCTAACATTTCAAAGCGAGGGCACATATTTCAGCCTTGTGGGAAAAAACGGACAAATACAATGACTTCTGACAAATACATCATTAGCAACAATTTCCCATGCAGCTATCCTACTAGCCAGAATAAATACACAAAAGCTCTGAATGTTGAAAAACTATTGCATTGTTCTGGGCTAAGGAGGAGCGCATGTATGGACAATTTCATATTGTAAGCGTATGACACATCATGACTGGGGGTGGGGTTAGAGCGGCTTTTCAACTATCTCTTGATTGAAGTACCAGCGTGGCATAAATACCATGCTGCATTTCGCAACATGATGTTTCCACAAAATGCCAACAATGTTTGGCTACAAACAAATGTTTCCACCTTTTGATTAGTCCACCTTTCGATTGGTCCACAAAATCTCTTTGAAAACTGACTTCAAAGATCTCCATAAGCACAGTCAGATGACTAAAGTCAACCTCAAGGTTTATCATCAAACAAGACATCAGGGGAGAGCGCGAACGCAGTCCCCCACTACCATAAATTATGCAATCGAGATTTCCACATTTGGGAAATTCGCAGGGGTCAGCACAGCCAGAGTGCAATGGCTGAGCCTCGCCCTGGGTGAACCGCCTTCTTGATCACGGTAGCTCCCTTGCCAGGTAAGTATGACTTATACATATCGGTGGAGGGCAAGTCTCTCCAGTGCCAACATTTTCGTCTAACGGTAACCACTTTGTGTTCTGATAATATCACATCACTTCGACCTGCGTGAAATGCCGTTTAGGAATGCACTTGCAGACAGAGTGGTGAAAAAGTTGTTTATTTTGTTTACTAGATTATATCAGTGAACCACTAGATTCCCATCATGCAACACTGTAGAAAAAATCACCAATGACTTTTTAATATCTTAATTAACCTGTCTGATATCACAAATGTATGCGATATGACGAAATACAATCACATTCAGACACACACACACACACACACACAGACAAATGCATGAAACCAATTGATTTATTATCGATAACATCTCACATTCTCTTGTGCTTTTGATTTACTCCGTAAAAGAAGGGTTGTAATTCCACCATGGAAAACACAGGGCCATCAGACATCAGTCCAGTTCCTCTCCTCACCAGCATTAATTCCTCTGATCATTTGAACAGGGCGAGGGAGCACAAAGCACACACAAGCTGCATTCAGTAACAATATTCTTATTTGTCTTATAAATAAAAGGCAGTTGCTCCCTGACAACACAAGGAACTTTGATCGTATTAAAAGGGCAGGGGAGACTAGCCCATAGAAGCTGCATTTAGTCAATTCAGCATCAAATGCTTACTACAAGGCAGTGTTGCTGATGAAATAATGCCAGAGCACACCCTAGTGGACAAAATGCTTACAGCACCTGGTATTCCCAGGCAGTCTCCCATCCAAGTACTAACCAGGCCCGACCCTGCTTAGCTTCCGAGATCAGACGAGATCGGGCGTATTCAGGCTGGTATGGCCGTAAGCGAAGGAACAACTCTTGGTACACCATATAAAGTCAAAGTGAGTCTGATAAACAGACATTGCATTCTCACCAATTAGATAAGCAGCTTGAACTTTGGCTCACTCAAAAAGTGGAAGAAATTACATATACTGTAGCCATCACTTTTTAGCACAGATAGTTGGATGAAATACAAACAAACCTTGCTAACATTTCAAAGCGAGGGCACATATTTCAGCCTTGTGGGAAAAAACGGACAAATACAATGACTTCTGACAAATACATCATCAGCAACAGTTTCCCATGCAGCTATCCTACTAGCCAGAATAAATACACAAAAGCTCTGAATGTTGAAAACCTATTGCATTGTTCTGTGCTAAGGAGGAGCGCATGTATGGACAATTTCATATTGTAAGCGCTATGACACATCATGACCTGGGGGGGGGTTAGAGCTGGCTTCTCAACTATCTCTTGATTGAAGTACCAGCGTGGCATAAATACAATGCTGCATTTCGCAACATGATGTTTCGACAAAATGCCAACAATGTTTTGCTACAAACAAATGTTTCCACCTTTCGATTGGTCCACAAAGTCTCTTTCACAACTGACTTCAAAGATCTCCATAAGCACAGTCAGTTGACTCAAGTCATCCTCAAGCCTGCCGCCAAGCAAAGGTTTATCATTAACAAAGACATCAGGGGAGAGCGCGAACGCAGTCCCCCACTACCATAAATTATGCAATCGAGATTTCCACATTTGGGAAATTCGCAGGGGTCAGCACAGCCAGAGTGCAATGGCTGAGCCTCGCCCTGGGTGAACCGCCTTCTTGATCACGGTAGCTCCCTTGCCAGGTAAGTATGACTTATACATATCGGTGGAGGGCAAGTCTCTCCAGTGCCAACATTTTCGTCTAACGGTAACCACTTTGTGTTCTGATAATATCACATCACTTCGACCTGCGTGAAATGCCGTTTAGGAATGCACTTGCAGACAGAGTGGTGAAAAAGTTGTTTATTTTGTTTACTAGATTATATCAGTGAACCACTAGATTCCCATCATGCAACACTGTAGAAAAAATCACCAATGACTTTTTAATATCTTAATTAACCTGTCTGATATCACAAATGTATGCGATATGACGAAATACAATCACATTCAGACACACACACACACACACACAGACAAATGCATGAAACCAATTGATTTATTATCGATAACATCTCACATTCTCTTGTGCTTTTGATTTACTCCAGTAAAAGAAGGGTTGTAATTCCAACATGGAAAACACAGGGCCATCAGACACCAGTCCAGTTCCACTCCTCACCAGCATTATTTCCTTTGATCATTTGAACAGGGCGAGGGAGCACAAAGCACACACAAGCTGCATTCAGTAACAATATTCTTATTTGTCTTATAAATAAAAGGCAGTTGCTCCCTGACAACACAAGGAACTTTGATCGTATTAAAAGGGCAGGGGAGACTAGCCCATAGAAGCTGCATTTAGTCAATTCAGCATCAAATGCTTACTACAAGGCAGTGTTGCTGATGAAATAATGCCAGAGCACACCCTAGTGGACAAAATGCTTACAGCACCTGGTATTCCCAGGCAGTCTCCCATCCAAGTACTAACCAGGCCCGACCCTGCTTAGCTTCCGAGATCAGACGAGATCGGGCGTATTTTTTTTTTTTTTTTATCTTTTATTATGAAAAAACACATAATATTTACAACATTCAATCAATAATAAAAAAGGATGAACAATTCATCCTTTTACAAAATCAAAAAATAAAAAATAAATAAAATAAAACCTATTAAAAAACACAATCATCCACTAAATCCACTTAATAATGAAATACAAGTTTCCCATTTGACAGAATTTCAATAAAAGTACTCCCCCACACAAACAATTTTTCAAAATTTCCTCCACCGTATCTATATATTATCTCTATATCTCTCTCTAATATGCTCCTAAAAAAACCTTCCACACTCACAATTTTCCCTTCATAATGACCTAAATTCCTTCTTAATCTTATCGCATATCTAGCATGACTTAGTATAAAATTCACCAAATTAAAATTTAAAACTTTACTTTTCCCATTTACACCAAAAAGAAACAACCTCCTCCACTCCACCCCAGTAAAAATCTCTTCTCCCCAATGTTTTACTAAAAGCCCTTTTAAAAACTCGTGAAAGTCTTTCAACCTACTACATTCAATAAAAAAGTGCATCAAATTTTCCACCCCCGTACCACAAATATCGCATTCTCTTTTAATATCCCTATTTATTTGATGCAAAACCACATTTGTAAAAATCCTATTATGTTTCAATTTAAAATCATTGTCTTCACATTCTATAAAATTATATTTTACATTTACATTCTTCCATATTGATTTTACATCCATGTTTGGAAACACCCTAGACCACACTTTCTCCGCAGCAGGACTTTTTATCTCTTTTAAAATACATTTTCTATAAACCATTTTAACTTTTAGCCCTGATAAATCATGTTTCTCCCCATTACTTTCATAATATAAAACTGGTAAAGCCCTAGATCTTTTGACCACCTCTTTGTTTATTAAAATCACCCACTCCCCGGGAATACATCCTAATATTTTCTTGTACATATTCTCCACAGTAGTTTTACTTATTTCTTCATCTACTTCAACCACATTGTCATATATAGCCTGAAATGGAAGAAACCCAGGAATTACCTCATATGCTATGTCACCTATCTGCCTCATCCCAGCCCTCATAAAATATTTACAAAACAACATCATATTATTGCACTTTATCTTTGGATTTAAAAATATCGGCTGATTTAAAATATTTTCTAAACTGGTACATTCATAATAAATATTTGGTAAAAACCGCCCCCAAGCCTCAAACACTTCTCTGTAAAACAAAGGTATATTACCTAACATTTCCTTCTTCATACTCATCAATAAACCATTGTCCCCCATCCTCCCAACCTCCTGCAAATACTCTTTAAAAAACCTTTTCCACCCATAATCCAATTCACCAAATAAATATTTCCGTACCATTTTTACTCTAATTGCTGTTTTCCTTACACTTAAATCTACCAACTTCAAACCCCCCTCCTCATAACCTGCAATCAAAGTTTTAAAAGCTATTCTCACCCCCTTCCCTTCCCATAAAAAATCAACTACAATTTTATTCATTTCAGATAAAACCCATTCTGGCATATCCAAAACATTCATTACATAAATAAATATTGACATCAACAATGAATTTATGACAATTACTTTCCCTTTTAATTTCAAAGACCTCCCCCTCCACATATTTACCACCTTTCTAACTTTATTTATTACACCACTCCATGTCAAATCCCTAGCTTCCATTTCTTTCACCCCTAAAAACACTCCTAATACCTTAAAATAATCTTTAACCACTTTAAAAGGAAAATTCCCCTCATTAATCTTCCCAATATACATTACTACTGACTTCTCCATGTTAACCTTTGCACCCGATGCTTGTCCATATACTTTAAAACACTCCATCACCCTTTTTACACTACCCTCATCTCTAACTGTTATAGTGGTATCATCTGCGTATTGATGTATCAAACTAAAACCTCCTTGCGGAGTCTCTACACAATTTATAAGATTATCTCTTTTAAGAAATGCTGCTAAAGGTTCTACCGATAAAACGAATAATAAAGCTGATAAAGGACACCCCTGTCTCACAGATCTCTCAAGAATAAAAGAATCGGTTAAAACCCCATTACATTTCACCCTACTTTTTGCCTTCTTATATAATAATTTTATCCATCCTATTATTCTATTACCAAAACCATATTTATCCATTACCCTAAACATAAAATCATGTTCCACCCTATCAAAAGCTTTATTTAAATCTATGCTTAAAACAATTCCCCCCATCTTATCATGATTCATTTTATTTATCACATCTCTAATTGTATTAATTGTATCCGCAATATCTCTACCAGGCACACTATAATTCTGTGTAGGTGCTATAATATCATTTAAAACTTGCTTCATTCTATTTGCCAGTATCTTTGCTAAAATCTTATAATCCGAATTTAATAAACTAATTGGCCTATAATTCTCCAATTTTAATTTACTCCCCTTATTTTTATATAAAATCGTTATCAGCCCTGTCACCATAGATTCAGAAATACTATCATTATCCTCCATATATTGATAAACTTCCAATAAAATAGGTGCTAAAAAACTGGCATATATTTTATAAAACTCTGCAATTATTCCATCTACTCCAGGACTCTTATTTACTTGTAAACCCTTAATCGCATCTTTAACTTCAGTCAATGTTATCTTCCCATCACACATTTGTTTATCCTCTACATTAATTTGCACATCCACACTATCCAATATCTCCTTTACACACCCCTCATCCACCTCCCCTTTCTTAAATAAATCCTTATAAAAATTCTGCACTGTTTCTAAAACCTCTACATAATCATTGACAACTTCACCCTTTATATTTTCGATCTCTCTAATATATGTTCTCCTCTGTTTATTCTTCTCTAAACCAAGAAAAAATGAAGTACATTTCTCCCCCTCCAAAACATACTTTGCCTTACTTCTTATAATTGCACCCTTACACTTATCTATTTCATATTTAGTCAATTGTGCTTTTAATTCCAAAAACTTTCCTATATTATAATTAGGTTCACTGTCACACTTCCTCATTTCTTTATCCAATTTAGCCCTCAACTCATTTTCTTCTCTTTTCATCCTACCTCTCTTTTTCCTTGCATATCCTATACTAAAAACTTTTATTTTTTCCTTAACCTTATCCCACCATGAACACTTATCATTCTCTTTCTGCTTATCCTCCATTTCACATGCTATCAAAGATTTAAGTTGTTTCCCATATTCCTCATCTCCCAAATACCCTGCATTCATACACCATATTCCACCCCCTGTTCTTTCCTTATCTAATCCCACTGAAAATGTTAAACCTGCATGATCACTAAAAGTTGTAAAAACATACTTAATATCTTTCATAAAATTCCTTAAACCTTCTTTTACTAAAACCAGATCTATCCTCGTTTGTTTCAAATCCCCTAAAACCACCTGCCTTCTAGAAAATTCTCTTTTTTCTGGATTTTCCTCTCTCCATATATCAATTATTCCTTTTTCTAACATCATCTTCTTTAAAACCCCCCTAGATACATCACTTCTAAAAATAGCTCCTCTTGTCATATCCAGTCTATCCATTTTAACATTAAAATCCCCAACTACAATACAGTTTCCCTCACACCATTTCCCTATTTCTAAAAATAAATCTTTGCGCTCTATTTCAGTATTAGGCGCATAAATATTTATAATTCTAAAAACCATACTCATATATTCAAAATCTACAATTAAAATCCTCCCATTATTATCATTATATATCTGTTTCACATTATCCACCACATCCCTCCTCAATAAAATAGCAACCCCACTTGAATTCCCTCTGCCGTTGTTTACATAAATAAAATCCCTCCATATTTTTTTAACTTCTAAAACACATACATTATCCCAGTGCGTCTCTTGAATACATAAAATATCTGACTTCTTCATTTTTATTATTCTATTAAATTTTCCCATTGTCCTCAATCCATTTGCATTTATTGACATTATATTTACCATTCTAATAAATAATAAAATGATAAAATATAATTTCATTTTCCTCTACCTGTTATCCAGTTTCTTTCCTCTTCCACCCTTTCTCTCCCCCTCTTCCCGCCGCTTTCCTCTTCCTGTATCCTTCCCTCGTTCTTTCAATCTTTTCTCCATCCTCCGTATCCGATATCTCTTCCAAGTCCATGTTTTCCAGCCAACTCACCCTCTTGACATCCACATCCGTTGTGCTCCCCGTATTCATCTCCGCTTTCTTGTATAGTCGTTGTGCTCCCCGTGCTCATCACCGTCTCTGGTATTGTCATCAACTCCATAACCCCCTCCATTTCTTCACCCCCCGAGCTACTTGTTAGTGCTGTGCCTTCCCCCAAAACCTGTGAGTCCCCCGTGCTTCCCCCCATTCCACTCCCCCCCTCCTCCTGAAAACTCCCTCTTCTTACTTCTGAGTCCATACTGCTCCCAATTTCATTTATCTTCTGGTCCTTCTTCCTTCTTCCTTCCTCCGTCTCTCCACCCTCCACCACGTCCTCTCCTCCATCTTCTTCTCCTTCTTTCGACAATACAACTGCTTCCTCGAATAGTGTTTGACTCCCCTCTCCAGCCCTAACCTCTCCACAGTTGCACTCCGCCACTCTCTTTCTGCATCCACCACAAAAATTCCTTTCCTTCTCTCCATCACATTCCCTCGCATAGTGTCCTTGATTGCCACACTTAAAACACTTAAATTCCGGGCAGTCTTTAACTATGTGCCCGGGTTGAATACACATACGACACACTCTGACCTGTTTGTCATGGATGACTCTGAAATATTCTGCTCCCTCCAACGTCTCAATTCTTGTAGAATAAGGTAATGATGTCACTTTTTCTGTGAACTTGACCTTGCAGAAACGTGTCCCGTCAACCACCTCTGTTCCTGGCCAAACTCTCCTCCTTATCTCCGAGACAGCCGCCACTCCCCAGCTACTCAGCTTGCCCAGTATCACACCGTCTTCTACATATACTGGGAGATTCATGAACGACACCACCACTTCCTTCACATTAATATCTCTCGCCAGAATCTTTGTATCCTTTATTCTTAATCCATCCATTAGACGTTCTTTTCCTTTTTCATTTCTCATCGTAATTTCGTACTTCTTCTCCCCTTTCATTCGGCATCCCACCACCTCTCCACACACCTCCTTAATTGCTCTTAGTAGTTCCATTGTCGTCACCTTGTCTTCTCCTTCCAACTCAATTGCCACCGTGTATTCCTTGCCATATTTCATTTCTTCTTTATCTTCATTTTTCTTCCGTTGCGCCTTTTCGTTGTCTTTGTCCATTCCGTTTGTCTTTTCCATGTTGTCCGTCATAGTAAAAAAATGAATCCAAAAAACTCTCCCCCAAGCAGAAAAACTGCAAGGGGGAAGACTAACCAAACTTAAAACTATTCAACTGAAGAAAATAATAAATTATATTGCAAAAACCAATTAATTAACAAAAATAGCTCTCGAGCAAACACTCTCCAGCAAACACTCACTCACAGCTCAGACACTCGCACCTGTCGTCACTTCTCCAATCAGGAAATGCGCATTCAGGCTGGTATGGCCGTAAGCGAAGGTACATCTCTTGGTACACCATATAAAGTCAAAGTGAGTCTGATAAACAGACATTGCATTCTCACCAATTAGATAAGCAGCTTGAACTTTGGCTCACTCAAAAAGTGGAAGAAATTACATATACTGTAGCCATCACTTTTTAGCACAGATAGTTGGATGAAATACAAACAAACCTTGCTAACATTTCAAAGCGAGGGCACATATTTCAGCCTTGTGGGAAAAAACGGACAAATACAATGACTTCTGACAAATACATCATCAGCAACAGTTTCCCATGCAGCTATCCTACTAGCCACAATAAATACACAAAAGCTCTGGATGTTGAAAACCTATTGCATTGTTCTGTGCTAAGGAGGAACGCATGTATGGACAATTTCATATTGGAAGCGCATGACACATCATGACCGGGGGGGAGGGTTAGACTGGCTTCTCAACTATCTCTTGATTGAAGTACCAGCGTGGCATAAATACAATGCTGCATTTCGCAACATAATGTTTCGACAAAATGCCAACAATGTTTTGCTACAAACAAATGTTTCCACCTTTCGATTGGTCCACAAAGTCTCTTTCACAACTGACTTCAAAGATCTCCATAAGCACAGTCAGTTGACTCAAGTCATCCTTAAGCCTGCCGCCAAGCAAAGGTTTATTATTAACAAAGACATCAGAGGTAAAGCGCAAACGACCACTACCATAAATTATGCAATCGAGATTCCCACATTTGGAAAATTCGCAAGGGGTCAGCACAGCCAGAGTGCAATGGCTGAGCCCCACACTGGGTGAACCACCTTCTTGATCACGGTATCTCTTCTGCTTAGTGGAGGAAAAGTCTCTCCAGTGCCAACATTTTCCGCTAACGGTAACCACTTTGTGTTCTGATAATATCATATCACATCGACCTGCGTTAAATGCCGTTTAGGAATGCACTTGCACACAGAGTGGTGAAAAAGTAGTTTATTTTGTTTACTAGATTATATCAGTGAACCACTAGATTCCCATCATGCAACACTGTCGAAAAAATCACCAATTACTTTTTAATATCTTAACCTATCTGATATCACAAATGTTTGCGATATGACGAAATACAATCACATTCAGACACACACACACACACACAGACAAATGCATGAAACCAATTGATTTATTATCGATAACATCTCAGATTCTCTTGTGCTTTTGATTTACTCCATAAAAGAAGGGTTGTAATTCCAACATGGAAAACACAGGGCCATCAGACACCAGTCCAGTTCCACTCCTCACCAGCATTATTTCCTTTGATCATTTGAACAGGGCGAGGGAGCACAGAGCACACACAAGCTGCATTCAGTAACAATATTCTTATTTGTCTTATAAATAAAAGGCAGTTGCTCCCTGACAACACAAGGAACTTTGATCGTATTAAAAGGGCAGGGGAGACTAGCCCATAGAAGCTGCATTTAGTCAATTCAGCATCAAATGCTTACTACAAGGCAGTGTTGCTGATGAAATAATGCCACACCCCCTAGTGGACAAAAGGCTTACAGCACCTGGTATTCCCAGGCGGTCTCCCATCCAAGTACTAACCAGGCCCGACCCTGCTTAGCTTCCGAGATCAGACGAGATCGGGCTGTATTTTTTTTTTTTTTATCTTTTATTATGAAAAAACACATAATATTTACAACATTCAATCAATAATAAAAAAGGATGAACAATTCATCCTTTTACAAAATAAAAAAATAAAAAATAAATAAAATAAAACCTATTAAAAAACACAATCATCCACTAAATCCACTTAATAATGAAATACAAGTTTCCCATTTGACAGAATTTCAATAAAAGTACTCCCCCACACAAACAATTTTTCAAAATTTCCTCCACCGTATCTATATATTATCTCTATATCTCTCTCTAATATGCTCCTAAAAAAACCTTCCACACTCACAATTTTCCCTTCATAATGACCTAAATTCCTTCTTAATCTTATCGCATATCTAGCATGACTTAGTATAAAATTCACCAAATTAAAATTTAAAACTTTACTTTTCCCATTTACACCAAAAAGAAACAACCTCCTCCACTCCACCCCAGTAAAAATCTCTTCTCCCCAATGTTTTACTAAAAGCCCTTTTAAAAACTCGTGAAAGTCTTTCAACCTACTACATTCAATAAAAAAGTGCATCAAATTTTCCACCCCCGTACCACAAATATCGCATTCTCTTTTAATATCCCTATTTATTTGATGCAAAACCACATTTGTAAAAATCCTATTATGTTTCAATTTAAAATCATTGTCTTCACATTCTATAAAATTATATTTTACATTTACATTCTTCCATATTGATTTTACATCCATGTTTGGAAACACCCTAGACCACACTTTCTCCGCAGCAGGACTTTTTATCTCTTTTAAAATACATTTTCTATAAACCATTTTAACTTTTAGCCCTGATAAATCATGTTTCTCCCCATTACTTTCATAATATAAAACTGGTAAAGCCCTAGATCTTTTGACCACCTCTTTGTTTATTAAAATCACCCACTCCCCGGGAATACATCCTAATATTTTCTTGTACATATTCTCCACAGTAGTTTTACTTATTTCTTCATCTACTTCAACCACATTGTCATATATAGCCTGAAATGGAAGAAACCCAGGAATTACCTCATATGCTATGTCACCTATCTGCCTCATCCCAGCCCTCATAAAATATTTACAAAACAACATCATATTATTGCACTTTATCTTTGGATTTAAAAATATCGGCTGATTTAAAATATTTTCTAAACTGGTACATTCATAATAAATATTTGGTAAAAACCGCCCCCAAGCCTCAAACACTTCTCTGTAAAACAAAGGTATATTACCTAACATTTCCTTCTTCATACTCATCAATAAACCATTGTCCCCCATCCTCCCAACCTCCTGCAAATACTCTTTAAAAAACCTTTTCCACCCATAATCCAATTCACCAAATAAATATTTCCGTACCATTTTTACTCTAATTGCTGTTTTCCTTACACTTAAATCTACCAACTTCAAACCCCCCTCCTCATAACCTGCAATCAAAGTTTTAAAAGCTATTCTCACCCCCTTCCCTTCCCATAAAAAATCAACTACAATTTTATTCATTTCAGATAAAACCCATTCTGGCATATCCAAAACATTCATTACATAAATAAATATTGACATCAACAATGAATTTATGACAATTACTTTCCCTTTTAATTTCAAAGACCTCCCCCTCCACATATTTACCACCTTTCTAACTTTATTTATTACACCACTCCATGTCAAATCCCTAGCTTCCATTTCTTTCACCCCTAAAAACACTCCTAATACCTTAAAATAATCTTTAACCACTTTAAAAGGAAAATTCCCCTCATTAATCTTCCCAATATACATTACTACTGACTTCTCCATGTTAACCTTTGCACCCGATGCTTGTCCATATACTTTAAAACACTCCATCACCCTTTTTACACTACCCTCATCTCTAACTGTTATAGTGGTATCATCTGCGTATTGATGTATCAAACTAAAACCTCCTTGCGGAGTCTCTACACAATTTATAAGATTATCTCTTTTAAGAAATGCTGCTAAAGGTTCTACCGATAAAACGAATAATAAAGCTGATAAAGGACACCCCTGTCTCACAGATCTCTCAAGAATAAAAGAATCGGTTAAAACCCCATTACATTTCACCCTACTTTTTGCCTTCTTATATAATAATTTTATCCATCCTATTATTCTATTACCAAAACCATATTTATCCATTACCCTAAACATAAAATCATGTTCCACCCTATCAAAAGCTTTATTTAAATCTATGCTTAAAACAATTCCCCCCATCTTATCATGATTCATTTTATTTATCACATCTCTAATTGTATTAATTGTATCCGCAATATCTCTACCAGGCACACTATAATTCTGTGTAGGTGCTATAATATCATTTAAAACTTGCTTCATTCTATTTGCCAGTATCTTTGCTAAAATCTTATAATCCGAATTTAATAAACTAATTGGCCTATAATTCTCCAATTTTAATTTACTCCCCTTATTTTTATATAAAATCGTTATCAGCCCTGTCACCATAGATTCAGAAATACTATCATTATCCTCCATATATTGATAAACTTCCAATAAAATAGGTGCTAAAAAACTGGCATATATTTTATAAAACTCTGCAATTATTCCATCTACTCCAGGACTCTTATTTACTTGTAAACCCTTAATCGCATCTTTAACTTCAGTCAATGTTATCTTCCCATCACACATTTGTTTATCCTCTACATTAATTTGCACATCCACACTATCCAATATCTCCTTTACACACCCCTCATCCACCTCCCCTTTCTTAAATAAATCCTTATAAAAATTCTGCACTGTTTCTAAAACCTCTACATAATCATTGACAACTTCACCTTTTATATTTTCGATCTCTCTAATATATGTTCTCCTCTGTTTATTCTTCTCTAAACCAAGAAAAAATGAAGTACATTTCTCCCCCTCCAAAACATACTTTGCCTTACTTCTTATAATTGCACCCTTACACTTATCTATTTCATATTTAGTCAATTGTGCTTTTAATTCCAAAAACTTTCCTATATTATAATTAGGTTCACTGTCACACTTCCTCATTTCTTTATCCAATTTAGCCCTCAACTCATTTTCTTCTCTTTTCATCCTACCTCTCTTTTTCCTTGCATATCCTATACTAAAAACTTTTATTTTTTCCTTAACCTTATCCCACCATGAACACTTATCATTCTCTTTCTGCTTATCCTCCATTTCACATGCTATCAAAGATTTAAGTTGTTTCCCATATTCCTCATCTCCCAAATACCCTGCATTCATACACCATATTCCACCCCCTGTTCTTTCCTTATCTAATCCCACTGAAAATGTTAAACCTGCATGATCACTAAAAGTTGTAAAAACATACTTAATATCTTTCATAAAATTCCTTAAACCTTCTTTTACTAAAACCAGATCTATCCTCGTTTGTTTCAAATCCCCTAAAACCACCTGCCTTCTAGAAAATTCTCTTTTTTCTGGATTTTCCTCTCTCCATATATCAATTATTCCTTTTTCTAACATCATCTTCTTTAAAACCCCCCTAGATACATCACTTCTAAAAATAGCTCCTCTTGTCATATCCAGTCTATCCATTTTAACATTAAAATCCCCAACTACAATACAGTTTCCCTCACACCATTTCCCTATTTCTAAAAATAAATCTTTGCGCTCTATTTCAGTATTAGGCGCATAAATATTTATAATTCTAAAAACCATACTCATATATTCAAAATCTACAATTAAAATCCTCCCATTATTATCATTATATATCTGTTTCACATTATCCACCACATCCCTCCTCAATAAAATAGCAACCCCACTTGAATTCCCTCTGCCGTTGTTTACATAAATAAAATCCCTCCATATTTTTTTAACTTCTAAAACACATACATTATCCCAGTGCGTCTCTTGAATACATAAAATATCTGACTTCTTCATTTTTATTATTCTATTAAATTTTCCCATTGTCCTCAATCCATTTGCATTTATTGACATTATATTTACCATTCTAATAAATAATAAAATGATAAAATATAATTTCATTTTCCTCTACCTGTTATCCAGTTTCTTTCCTCTTCCACCCTTTCTCTCCCCCTCTTCCCGCCGCTTTCCTCTTCCTGTATCCTTCCCTCGTTCTTTCAATCTTTTCTCCATCCTCCGTATCCGATATCTCTTCCAAGTCCATGTTTTCCAGCCAACTCACCCTCTTGACATCCACATCCGTTGTACTCCCCGTATTCATCTCCGCTTCTTGTATAGTCGTTGTGCTCCCCGTGCTCATCACCGTCTCTGGTATTGTCATCAACTCCATAACCCCCTCCATTTCTTCACCCCCCGAGCTACTTGTTAGTGCTGTGCCTTCCCCCAAAACCTGTGAGTCCCCCGTGCTTCCCCCCATTCCACTCCCCCCCTCCTCCTGAAAACTCCCTCTTCTTACTTCTGAGTCCATACTGCTCCCAATTTCATTTATCTTCTGGTCCTTCTTCCTTCTTCCTTCCTCCGTCTCTCCACCCTCCACCACGTCCTCTCCTCCATCTTCTTCTCCTTCTTTCGACAATACAACTGCTTCCTCGAATAGTGTTTGACTCCCCTCTCCAGCCCTAACCTCTCCACAGTTGCACTCCGCCACTCTCTTTCTGCATCCACCACAAAAATTCCTTTCCTTCTCTCCATCACATTCCCTCGCATAGTGTCCTTGATTGCCACACTTAAAACACTTAAATTCCGGGCAGTCTTTAACTATGTGCCCGGGTTGAATACACATACGACACACTCTGACCTGTTTGTCATGGATGACTCTGAAATATTCTGCTCCCTCCAACGTCTCAATTCTTGTAGAATAAGGTAATGATGTCACTTTTTCTGTGAACTTGACCTTGCAGAAACGTGTCCCGTCAACCACCTCTGTTCCTGGCCAAACTCTCCTCCTTATCTCCGAGACAGCCGCCACTCCCCAGCTACTCAGCTTGCCCAGTATCACACCGTCTTCTACATATACTGGGAGATTCATGAACGACACCACCACTTCCTTCACATTAATATCTCTCGCCAGAATCTTTGTATCCTTTATTCTTAATCCATCCATTAGACGTTCTTTTCCTTTTTCATTTCTCATCGTAATTTCGTACTTCTTCTCCCCTTTCATTCGGCATCCCACCACCTCTCCACACACCTCCTTAATTGCTCTTAGTAGTTCCATTGTCGTCACCTTGTCTTCTCCTTCCAACTCAATTGCCACCGTGTATTCCTTGCCATATTTCATTTCTTCTTTATCTTCATTTTTCTTCCGTTGCGCCTTTTCGTTGTCTTTGTCCATTCCGTTTGTCTTTCCCATGTTGTCCGTCATAGTAAAAAAATGAATCCAAAAAACTCTCCCCCAAGCAGAAAAACTGCAAGGGGGAAGACTAACCAAACTTAAAACTATTCAACTGAAGAAAATAATAAATTATATTGCAAAAACCAATTAATTAACAAAAATAGCTCTCGAGCAAACACTCTCCAGCAAACACTCACTCACAGCTCAGACACTCGCACCTGTCGTCACTTCTCCAATCAGGAAATGCGTATTCAGGCTGGTATGGCCGTAAGCGAAGGGCAAACTCTTGGTACACTATATAAAGGCAATGTGTCGCTCACTCATCGGGAGACAGAGGAATGTCCACGTTGTGACTCAACACACTGAAAAAGCTCAAACCTTGCTTACATTTCCAGGCCATATATTTCACTCTTGGGGGGGGGGGGGCATATCCTACGTTGACACTTATGACAACTTCATGGACTAGGGCCCTATAAAATACGGCACGGAATCCAGACATTCAAACAGAAATTCAACATTATTCAAAAATGTTTTGAACTAAGGAGGAAGTCAACTAAATCCCTTCAACTTGTTAGAAAATGCATTCATTTGCCCAAGTGAATCATAAGACATGAACAAAATGCATCAGTGATTCGTATTTCCACGCAACTTTCAGAAACGGCACAGGACTGCCCAGTTTCTGTGCGCATGCGTGCGGAGCGCGCGCATGTCTACACTTTGTGTAGCCGTTAGCTTATGAGGCTAATGATATAACCTTCTTCTGGTAGAAAAGGAAAGGCTTCCCCCAAAACCTTCTCAATTAAAAGTTAACTGCAAAGTAGCCTATGCCAGCCTGGCAGAATTATATCATGATTATTTGCATCAATCCAGTGGCCATTTGTTTTGCAAACTCCGCAATAACACGAGCGCTACAACACGAGCGCTACAGCAACACCGCTTAACCAAACTAAGGTCTCTTCCTGGCGCACACTTGCGTTTAAGGGTAACTACAAAAGTGGTCTCCTGATAGGGTTTAAACATTGTCATGGACATCCAATCGTGTTGTTTTTCTATTAATAAAAAAGGTTTATTTTGAGAGCGAAAACCTGCAGAAACAGGGACGAACGGGGAAAAGTAAATGGAGAAAAGGGGGAATTTGGGGGGGGGGGGGGGGGGGGGGGATCAGGCAAAACATTGAAGGGATTTTACAGGGCCCTAACGGACTACAGACATTGACAGTCTCCTAGCCTAAAAACAAATGCTGAATGTACTGCCTACATTTTGAGGGAAACGCACGGTCCATTATTTGATTTGATCAGGGCAGGGCAGGGAAGCACTAACAAACTGCATTTAGTCCAATAAAAGACATGATATTATTAGGGTGATAAATAAAAGGCAGTTGCTCCACGCATGACACAAGAGAACCCTCTACTGGAGCAAAAAGCTTACAGCACCTGGTATTCCCAGGCGGTCTCCCATCCAAGTACTAACCAGGCCCGACCCTGCTTAGCTTCCGAGATCGGACGAGATCGGGCGTATTTTTTTTTTTTTTCTTTTATTATGAAGAAACACATAACATTTACAACATTCAATCAACAATCAAAAGGTTGAACAATTCATCCTTTTACAAAATCAAAAAAGAAAAGAAAATAAAACCTATTAGAAACACAATCATCCACCAAAACCAATTAATAATTAAAAACAAGTTTTCCATTCGACCCAATTTCAATAAAATTGCTCCCCCACACAAACAATTTTTCAAAATTACATCCACCATATTTATATATTACTTCTATATCTTTCTCTAACATACTTCTAAATAAAACCTCTACACTCACAATTTTCCCTTCATAATGTCCCAAATTCCTTCTTAGTCTTACAGCGTATCTGGCATGACTAAGAACAAAATTCATCAAATTAAAATTAATAACTTTGCTTTTCCCAGTTAAACCAAAAAGAAACAACCTCCTCCACTCAACCCCAGCAACAATCTCTTCTCCCCACTGTTGTACTAAAATCCCCTTTAAAAACTTATGAAACTCATCTAATCTACTACATTCAACAAAAAAGTGCATAAAATTTTCCACCCCCGTACCACAAATATCACATTCTCTTTTAATATCTCTATTTATTTGATGTAAAACCACGTTCGTAAAAATTCTATTATGTTTCATTTTAAAATCATTGTCTTCACATTCTATAGAATTATATTTTACATTTACATTCTTCCATATTGATTTTACATCTATATTTGCAAACACCCTAGACCACACTTTTTCCGAAGCAGGAGTTTTTATCTCTCTTAAAATACATTTTTCATAAACTTTTTTAACTTTCAAACCTGACAAATCATGCTTCTTCCCATTACCTTCATAATATAAAACCGGTAAACCCCTAGCTCTTGTTGCCACCTCTTTATTTATTAAAACACCCCACTCCCCAGGAAGACATCCTAATATTCTCTTATACATGTTCTCCACAGTAGTTCTACTTATTTCATCATTTTCTTCAACCACATTATCAAATATTGCCTGACTTGGAAGGAACCCCGGAATTACCTCATATAAGATGTCCCCAATCTGTCTCATCCCAGCCCTCATAAAATATTTACAAAACAACATCTTATTATTATACTGTATCTTGGGATTTAAAAAAATTGGCTGATTTAAAATATTGTCTAAAATGGTACACTCATAATAAATATTTGGTAAAAACTCCCCCCAAGCCTCAAACACTTCTCTATAAAACAAAGGTATATTACCTAACATTTCCTTTTTCATACACATCAATAAACCATTGTCCCCCATCCTCCCAACCTCCTGCAAATACTCCTTAAAAAATCTTTTCCATCCATAATCTAATTCCCCATATAAATATTTACGTACCATTTTGACTCTAATTGCTGTTTTCCTCACATTTAAATCCACCAACTTCAAGCCCCCCTCCTCATAACCTGCAATCAAAGTTTTAAAAGCTATTTTCACCCCCTTCCCTTCCCATAAAAAATCAACTACAATTTTATTCATTTCAGATAAAACCCATTCTGGCATATCCAAAACATTCATTACATAAATAAAAATTGACATCAACAATGAATTTATGACAATTACTTTCCCTTTTAATTTCAAAGACCTCCCCCTCCACATATTTACCACCTTCCTAACTTTGTTTATAACCCCACTCCATGTCATATCCCTAGCTTCCTGTTCCTTCACCCCTAAAAACACACCTAACACCTTAAAATAATCATTTACCATTTTAAAAGGAAAAATCTCCTCATTAATCTTCCCAACATACATTATTACTGACTTCTCCATATTCACTTTTGCTCCTGAGGCTTTCTCATATACTTTAAAACACTCCATCACCCTTTTAACACTTTCCTCATCTCTAACTGTTATTGTGGTATCGTCTGCATATTGATGAATTAAACTAAAACCTCCTTGCGGAGTCTCTACACAATTTATAAAATGATCTTTTTTAAGGTATGCCGCTAAGGGTTCTACCGATAAAACAATACAGTAATGCTGATAAAGGGCACCCCTGTCTCACTGATCTCTCAAGAATAAAAGAATCTGTTAAAACCCCATTACATTTTACCCTACTTTTTGCCTTTCTATATAATAATTTTATCCATCCTATTATTCTATTTCCAAACCCATATTTTTCCAGTACCCTAAACATAAAATCATGTTCCACCCTGTCAAAAGCTTTATTAAAATCTATACTTAAAACAATTCCCCCTCTCTTATCGCTATTCATTTTATTTATCACATCTCTAAGTGTAATGATGGTATCAGCTATGTCTCTTCCAGGCACACTATAATTTTGTGTAGGTGCTATAATATCATTTAAAACCATCTTCATCCTATTCGCCAATATCTTAGCTAAAATCTTATAATCTGAATTTAATAAACTAATTGGCCTATAATTTTCTAATTTCATTTTGCTCCCCTTATTTTTATATAAAACCGATATCAGTCCTGTCACCATGGAGTCTGAAACAGTATTATTATCTTCCATATATTGATACACTTCCATTAAAATCGGTGCTAAAAAACTTTCATACATTTTGTAAAACTCTGCAATTAGTCCATCTACTCCAGGACTTTTATTTATTTGTAATCCCTTAATTGCATCTTTCACTTCATCCACTGTTATCTTCCTATCACATATTTGCTTTTCCTCAACACCAATTTGCACATCCACACTACCTAAAATCTCCTTTACACACTCTTCATCCACCTCCCCTTTCTTAAATAAATCCTTATAAAAATTCTGTACAGTTTCTAATATCTCAACATAATCATTTACCACTTCACCCTTTACATTTTCTATCTCACTAATATATGATTTCGTCTGTTTAGTTTTCTCTAAACCAAGAAAAAAAGACGTACATTTCTCCCCTTCTAAAACATACTTTGCCCTACTTCTAATAGATGCCCCCTTACATTTATCTATTTCACATTTGCTCAATTGTGCCTTTAAATCTAAAAACCTTTCAATATTATAAATAGGATCAATATCACATTTCCTCATTTCTTCATTCAATTTTGCTCTTAAATAATTTTCTTCTCTTGTCATCCTACTCCTTTTCTTCCTTGCATATCTAATACTAAAATCTTTTATTTTTTTCTTAACATTTTCCCACCACTGGCACTTATCATTCCCTTTTTGCTTATCCTCCATTTCATGTTCTATCAAAGATTTAAGTTGTATTCCATATTCCTCATCACCTAGATACCTTGCATTCATACACCACACTCCCCCCCCTTTCCCCTCCCTATCTAACCCCACCGAAAATGTTAACCCAGCATGATCACTAAAAGTTGTAAAAATATACTTAATATCCTTCATAAAATTCCTTAACCCTTCATTTACTAAAACCAGATCTATCCGTGTCTGTTTCAACTCCCCTAAAACCACCTGCCTTCTAGAAAATTCTCTCTTGTACGGATTCTCATCCCTCCATATATCAATCATTCCTTTTTCTATCATCATCTTCTTTAAAACCCCCCTAGATACATCACTTCTAAAAATAGCTCCTCTTGTCATATCCAGTCTATCCATTTTAACATTAAAATCCTCAACTACAATACAGTTTCCCTCACACCATTTTCCTATTTCTAAAAATAAATCTTTGCGCTCTATTTCAGTATTAGGCGCATAAATATTTATAATTCTAAAAACCCTACTCATATATTCAAAATCTACAATTAAAATCCTCCCATTATTATCATTATATATCTGTTTCACATTATCCACTACATCCTTCCTCAATAAAATAGCAACCCCACTTGAATTCCCCCTGCCATTGTTAACAAAAATAAAATCTCTCCATATTTTTTTTACTTCTAAAATACATACATTGTCCCAATGTGTTTCTTGCAGGCATAAAATATCCGAATTCTTCATTTTAACTATTCTTTGAAATTTTTCCATTGTTCTTAAACCATTCGCATTGATTGACATACAATTAACCATTCCAATAAATAATAATAAGAAAATATATTTTCTCATTTTCCTCTACCTTTTGTCATGTTTTCTTCCTTTTTCGTCCTTTTTCACCTCCAACGCCACTTTCCTCTTCCTTTAGCTTACCCTTGCTCTATCAATCTTTTCCATGTCTTCTGAATCTGAAATTGCCTCTAAATCCATCTCTTCCAACCAACTCGAATTCTTCTTTCCTGTGCCTGTTGTGCTGCTTGTATCCATTTGCGTCTCCTGTATAGTTGTCAGCATCCCACTCCCCTCCACTTCACCTCCTTCCGAAGCACCCACATAGCCCGAGGCCCCCCCCAAAAACTGTGAGTCCCCAGTGCCTCCACCCATCCCACTCCCGTCCTCCTCCTGAAAACTCCCTCTTCTTATCTCTGAATCCATACTGCCTCCTATTTCCTCCGTCTTCTGTTCCATCTTTTCCCCTCTTCTTTTCTCCGTCTCTCCTCCCTCCACCACGTCTTCTCCTCCATCGTCTTCTTCTACTCGGGGTGATACATCAGCCTCCACAAAAAGATCCTGGCTCCCCTCCTCATTCACAACCTCTCCACATTTGCACTCGTCAGCTCTCATGTGACATCCTTCGCAAAATGCCCTTTCCTTTCCACCTACACATTCTCTTGCATAATGCCCTTGCTTCCCGCACTTATAACATTTAAATTCAGGGCAGTCCTTCACAATATGCCCAGGCTGAATACAAAGCCTACAAACTCTGACCTGCTTATCATGCATGACTCTAAAGTACTCTCCACCTTCAAGCGTATCAAACTTTGTAGAGTACGGCAGTGATTTCACAGTATCAGTGAATTTGACTTTGCAGTATCTCGTGCCATCTGCTATATCCGTGCCTGGCCAAACTCTCCTCCTGATTTCAGAGACTGCTGATACACCCCAGCTACATAGCTTGCCCAATATAGCACTGTCTTCCATGTATACAGGCAGATTCATGAACGACACCACCACTTCCTTCACATTAATATCTCTCGCCAGTATCTTGGTGTCCTTTATTCGTATTCCATCCATTAGCCGTTCTTTTCCTTTTTCATTCCTCATCGTAACTTCATACTTCTTTTCTCCTTTCATTCGGCATCCCACCACCTCTCCACACACCTCCTTAATTGCTCTTAGTAGTTCCATTGTCGTCACTTTGTCTTCTCCTTCCAACTCAATTGCCACCGTGTATTCTTTTCCATATTTCATTCCTTCTTTATCTTCATTTTTCTTCCGTTGCGCATTTTCGTTGTCCTTTTCCATTCCGTTTGTCGTTGCCATGTTGTCCGTCATAATATATCAAAAAATGGGTCCAAAAAAGGCTCTCCCCCAAGCAGAAAACCTGCAAGGGGGAAGACTAACCAAACTTTAAACTATTCAACTGAAGAAAATAATAAATTATATTGCAAAAACCAATTAATTAGCAAAAATAGCTCTCGAGCAAACACTCTCCAGCAAACACTCACTCACAGCTCAGACACTCGCACCTGTCGTCACTTCTCCAATCAGGATGGGCGTATTCAGGCTGGTATGGCCGTAAGCGAAGGTACATCTCTTGGTACACCATATAAAGTCAAAGTGAGTCTGATAAACAGACATTGCATTCTCACCAATTAGATAAGCAGCTTGAACTTTGGCTCACTCAAAAGTGGAAGAAATTACATATACTGTAGCCATCACTTTTTAGCACAGATAGTTGGATGAAATACAAACAAACCTTGCTAACATTTCAAAGCGAGGGCACATATTTCAGCCTTGTGGGAAAAAACGGACAAATACAATGACTTCTGACAAATACATCATCAGCAACAGTTTCCCATGCAGCTATCCTACTAGCCACAATAAATACACAAAAGCTCTGGATGTTGAAAACCTATTGCATTGTTCTGTGCTAAGGAGGAACGCATGTATGGACAATTTCATATTGGAAGCGCATGACACATCATGACCGGGGGGGGTTAGAGTGGCTTCTCAACTATCTCTTGATTGAAGTACCAGCGTGGCATAAATACAATGCTGCATTTCGCAACATAATGTTTAGACAAAATGCCAACAATGTTTTGCTACAAACAAATGTTTCCACCTTTCGATTGGTCCACAAAGTCTCTTTCACAACTGACTTCAAAGATCTCCATAAGCACAGTCGGTTGACTCAAGTCATCCTTAAGCCTGCCGCCAAGCAACGGTTTATCATTAACAAAGATATCAGGGTAAAGCGCAAACGACCACTACCATAAATTTTGCAAACGACCACTACCATAAATTTTGCATTCAAGATTCCCATATTTGGAAAATTCAAAAGGGGTCAGCCCAGCCAGAGTGGAATGGCTGAGCCCCACACTGGGTCAACTTCCTTCTTGATCACAGTATCTCTTCTGCTTAGTGGAGGGCAAGTCTCTCCAGTGCCAACATTTTCCGCTAACGGGAACCACTTTTTGTTGTGATAATATCATATCACATCGACCTGCGTTAAATGCCGTTTAGGAATGCACTTGCACACAGAGTGGTGAAAAAGTAGTTTATTTTGTTTACTAGATTATATCAGTGAACCACTAGATTCCCATCATGCAACACTGTCGAAAAAATCACCAATTACTTTTTAATATCTTAACCTATCTGATATCACAAATGTTTGCGATATGACGAAATACAATCACATTCAGACACACACACACACACACAGACAAATGCATGAAACCAATTGATTTATTATCGATAACATCTCAGATTCTCTTGTGCTTTTGATTTACTCCATAAAAGAAGGGTTGTAATTCCAACATGGAAAACACAGGGCCATCAGACACCAGTCCAGTTCCACTCCTCACCAGCATTATTTCCTTTGATCATTTGAACAGGGCGAGGGAGCACAGAGCACACACAAGCTGCATTCAGTAACAATATTCTTATTTGTCTTATAAATAAAAGGCAGTTGCTCCCTGACAACACAAGGAACTTTGATCGTATTAAAAGGGCAGGGGAGACTAGCCCATAGAAGCTGCATTTAGTCAATTCAGCATCAAATGCTTACTACAAGGCAGTGTTGCTGATGAAATAATGCCACACCCCCTAGTGGACAAAAGGCTTACAGCACCTGGTATTCCCAGGCGGTCTCCCATCCAAGTACTAACCAGGCCCGACCCTGCTTAGCTTCCGAGATCAGACGAGATCGGGCATATTCAGGCTGGTATGGCCGTAAGCGAAGGTACATCTCTTGGTACACCATATAAAGTCAAAGTGAGTCTGATAAACAGACATTGCATTCTCACCAATTAGATAAGCAGCTTGAACTTTGGCTCACTCAAAAAGTGGAAGAAATTACATATACTGTAGCCATCACTTTTTAGCACAGATAGTTGGATGAAATACAAACAAACCTTGCTAACATTTCAAAGCGAGGGCACATATTTCAGCCTTGTGGGAAAAAACGGACAAATACAATGACTTCTGACAAATACATCATCAGCAACAGTTTCCCATGCAGCTATCCTACTAGCCACAATAAATACACAAAAGCTCTGGATGTTGAAAACCTATTGCATTGTTCTGTGCTAAGGAGGAACGCATGTATGGACAATTTCATATTGGAAGCGCATGGGGCGCGTATGACACATCATGACCGGGGGGGGTTAGAGTGGCTTCTCAACTATCTCTTGATTGAAGTACCAGCGTGGCATAAATACAATGCTGCATTTCGCAACATAATGTTTAGACAAAATGCCAACAATGTTTTGCTACAAACAAATGTTTCCACCTTTCGATTGGTCCACAAAGTCTCTTTCACAACTGACTTCAAAGATCTCCATAAGCACAGTCGGTTGACTCAAGTCATCCTTAAGCCTGCCGCCAAGCAACGGTTTATCATTAACAAAGATATCAGGGTAAAGCGCAAACGACCACTACCATAAATTTTGCATTCGAGACTTCCCACATTTGGAAAATTCAAAAGGGGTCAGCCCAGCCAGAGTGGAATGGCTGAGCCCCACACTGGGTCAACCACCTTCTTGATCACAGTATCTCTTCTGCTTAGTGGAGGGCAAGTCTCTCCAGTGCCAACATTTTCCGCTAACGGGAACCACTTTTTGTTGTGATAATATCATATCACATCGACCTGCGTTAAATGCCGTTTAGGAATGCACTTGCACACAGAGTGGTGAAAAAGTAGTTTATTTTGTTTACTAGATTATATCAGTGAACCACTAGATTCCCATCATGCAACACTGTCGAAAAAATCACCAATTACTTTTTAATATCTTAACCTATCTGATATCACAAATGTTTGCGATATGACGAAATACAATCACATTCAGACACACACACACACACACAGACAAATGCATGAAACCAATTGATTTATTATCGATAACATCTCAGATTCTCTTGTGCTTTTGATTTACTCCATAAAAGAAGGGTTGTAATTCCAACATGGAAAACACAGGGCCATCAGACACCAGTCCAGTTCCACTCCTCACCAGCATTATTTCCTTTGATCATTTGAACAGGGCGAGGGAGCACAGAGCACACACAAGCTGCATTCAGTAACAATATTCTTATTTGTCTTATAAATAAAAGGCAGTTGCTCCCTGACAACACAAGGAACTTTGATCGTATTAAAAGGGCAGGGGAGACTAGCCCATAGAAGCTGCATTTAGTCAATTCAGCATCAAATGCTTACTACAAGGCAGTGTTGCTGATGAAATAATGCCACACCCCCTAGTGGACAAAAGGCTTACAGCACCTGGTATTCCCAGGCGGTCTCCCATCCAAGTACTAACCAGGCCCGACCCTGCTTAGCTTCCGAGATCAGACGAGATCGGGCATATTCAGGCTGGTATGGCCGTAAGCGAAGGTACATCTCTTGGTACACCATATAAAGTCAAAGTGAGTCTGATAAACAGACATTGCATTCTCACCAATTAGATAAGCAGCTTGAACTTTGGCTCACTCAAAAAGTGGAAGAAATTACATATACTGTAGCCATCACTTTTTAGCACAGATAGTTGGATGAAATACAAACAAACCTTGCTAACATTTCAAAGCGAGGGCACATATTTCAGCCTTGTGGGAAAAAACGGACAAATACAATGACTTCTGACAAATACATCATCAGCAACAGTTTCCCATGCAGCTATCCTACTAGCCACAATAAATACACAAAAGCTCTGGATGTTGAAAACCTATTGCATTGTTCTGTGCTAAGGAGGAACGCATGTATGGACAATTTCATATTGGAAGCGCATGGGCGCGTATGACACATCATGACCGGGGGGGGTTAGAGTGGCTTCTCAACTATCTCTTGATTGAAGTACCAGCGTGGCATAAATACAATGCTGCATTTCGCAACATAATGTTTAGACAAAATGCCAACAATGTTTTGCTACAAACAAATGTTTCCACCTTTCGATTGGTCCACAAAGTCTCTTTCACAACTGACTTCAAAGATCTCCATAAGCACAGTCGGTTGACTCAAGTCATCCTTAAGCCTGCCGCCAAGCAACGGTTTATCATTAACAAAGATATCAGGGTAAAGCGCAAACGACCACTACCATAAATTTTGCATTCGAGATTCCCACATTTGGAAAATTCAAAAGGGTCAGCCCAGCCAGAGTGGAATGGCTGAGCCCCACACTGGGTCAACCACCTTCTTGATCACAGTATCTCTTCTGCTTAGTGGAGGGCAAGTCTCTCCAGTGCCAACATTTTCCGCTAACGGGAACCACTTTTTGTTGTGATAATATCATATCACATCGACCTGCGTTAAATGCCGTTTAGGAATGCACTTGCACACAGAGTGGTGAAAAGTAGTTTATTTTGTTTACTAGATTATATCAGTGAACCACTAGATTCCCATCATGCAACACTGTCGAAAAAATCACCAATTACTTTTTAATATCTTAACCTAT
>NW_024058274.1:0-2500 GCF_016432855.1 Salvelinus namaycush
TGAAGTGGTGTAGAGTGGTGTGGTGTGAAGTGGTATAGAGTGGTGTAAAGTGGTGTTGCGTGGTGTGGTATAGAGTGGTGTAGAGTGGTGTGGTGTGAAGTGGTATAGAGTGGTGTAGAGTGGCGTGGTGTAGAGTGGAGTGGAGTGTGTGCTCACGGTAGAGGGTGTGGCACTCTTTTTGCGGTCAGAGACCAGCGGGCTGGTCAAAACTTTGGCCGAGCTGCCAGATCCTTTCCTCCCAGAATCCTCCTTGTTGTCCCCCTGACCACGCCCCCTGGCAGAAGACCCTGAGAGAGAGAGAGAGAGAGACTGAAAGAAGTACATAGGCACAGAAGCTACAATTTCATCCCCCTCCGGCGTGAAGTTTCCCCAAGCTTCATATTTAAGATCAGCTTCCCCTCCCCCAATCAGAACATTAAAAGGTCCATTATAAAATCATTTCTGGGTAACAATTAAGTACCTTACTGTGATTGTATTCAATTAAAACGTTCAAAAACAAACAAAAATAGCTTCTTAGCAAAATGCTATTTCTCAAGCAAGAATTTAGCTAGTACTGTGTGGGAGTGGTCAGAGAGGCCTAATAGGAGGAGCCTAATGGGATGAACGTGTAACCTGAAAACGAGCTGTTATTGGCCGAAAGGAGGGCGAACTCTTTGTTATTGGTCTATTAAAACTTATCCTGCCTGGTAACCAGAGTTCGTGAGTGGAGTTGAGCGGTCGGAAATCCCGCTCGTCGCTCATGTCATATTACATTATTATGTGATTTTTTTTTTTTAATTTAACCTTTATTTAACCTGTATTTAACTAGGCAAGTCAGTTAAGAACAAATCCCTATTTACAATGACAGCCTAGGAACAGTGGGTTAACCTGCCTTGTTCAGGGGCAGAACGACAGATTTTTACCTTGTCAGCTCGGGGATTCGACCTTTCGGTTACTGGCCCAACGCTCTAACCACTAGGCTACCTGCCGCCCCCATTAAAACAGCATATTAACACAAAGTAGGTCAGGAGCCAGACAGGAAGCCTAAGAAGGAACGAAAATTAATTATTGAGGCTGTATTACTTCAAGGTTATACTCTACAAAGACAGCCATTGTGAAACATTAGTGAGTGTGACACACTAGGCTGGTAGAGAGACAGGAACATTAAGGCTCAGCATTTAACCTACATTGTGTTGTATTAAATCATTGTAGTCTATAAATTGCACATACTAGGCTGTGACTTAAATACAAATTAAATGGAGAAAAAAAAAGCCTTCTGTCTGGCTCCGGCGTTCCGCTAGCGGAACTCCTCCCACATTCCACTGAAAAGGCAGAGCGCGAAATTCAAAAGATATTTTTTTGAAATATTTAACTTTCACACATTAACAAGTCCAATACAGCAAATGAAAGATACACATCTTGTGAATCCAGTCAACATGTCCGATTTTTAAAATGTTTTACAGCGAAAACACCACATATATTTATGTTAGCTCACCACCAAATACAAAAAAGGACAGACATTTTTCACAGCACAGGTAGCATGCACAAAGCCAACCTAACTAACCAAGAACCAAACAAACTAACCAAGAAACAACTTCATCAGATGACAGTCTTATAACATGTTACACAATAAATCTATGTTTTGTTCGAAAAATGTGCATATTTGAGGTATAAATCAGTTTTACATTGCAGCTACCATCACAGCTACCGTCAGAAATAGAACCGAAGCAGCCAGAGTAATTACAGACACCAACGTCAAATACCTAAATACTCATCATAAAACATTTCTGAAAAATCGATGGTGTACAGCAAATGAAAGACAAACATCTTGTGAATCCAGCCAATATTTCCGATTTTTTAAGTGTTTTACAGCGAAAACACAATATAGCATTATATTAGCTTACTACAATAGCCTACCACACTACCGCATTCATTCATCAAGGCACGTTAGCGATAGCAATAGGCACGTTAGCGATAGGGAATAAACCAGCAAAAGATATTAATTTTCACTAACCTTCATAAACCTTCATCAGATGACAGTCCTATAACATCAGGTTATACATACACTTATGTTTTGTTCGAAAATGTGCATATTTAGAGCTGAAATCAGTGGTTATACATTGTGCTAACGTAGCATATTTTTCCCAGAATGTGCGGATATTTTTATGACACTCAACTATTCTGTTCACTCTAACTATTCATAAACGTTACTAGAAAATACATGTTGTATAGGAAATGATAGATACACTAGTTCTTAATGCAATCACCGTGTTAGAATTCTAAAAATAACTTCATTACGACATCCAGCTTAGTTATAGCGAGAGCATGTCCAAAATCTGGGCGCAAACGACTATTTCACATGTTCGACAGATATATGAAATAGCATCAAAAAATGGGTCCTACTTTTGATGATCTTTCATCAGAATGTTGTACAAGGGGTCCTTTGTCCAGAACAATCGTTGTTTGGTTTTAGAATGTCCTCTTCTCCAGTCAATTAGCACGGAAAGCTAGCAAAGTAGCG
>NW_024058274.1:7500-61020 GCF_016432855.1 Salvelinus namaycush
AGAGGAAGAGGAGAGGAAGAGAGGCAGAGGAGAGGAAGAGAGGAAGACAGGCAGAGGAAGACAGGCAGAGGAGAGGAAGAGAGGCAGAGGAGAGGAAGACAGGCAGAGGAGAGGCGGAGGAGAGGGAGAGGGGCAGAGGAGAGGAAGAGAGGCAGAGGAGAGGAAGAGAGGCAGAGGAGAGGAAGAGAGGCAGAGGAGAGGAAGAGGGGCAGAGGAGAGGAAGAGGGGCAGAGGAGAGGAAGAGAGGCAGAGGAGAGGAAGAGAGGAAGAGGGGCAGAGGAGAGGAAGAGGGGCAGAGGAGAGGAAGAGAGGCAGAGGAGAGGAAGAGAGGCAGAGGAGAGGAAGAGGGGCAGAGGAGAGGAAGAGAGGCAGAGGAGAGGCGGAGGAGAGGAAGAGAGGCAGAGGAGAGGAGAGAGGAACAGAGGGAAGAGAGGCAGAGGAGAGGAAGAAAGGCAGAGGAGAGGAAGAGAGGCAGAGGAGAGGAAGAGAGGCAGAGGAGAGGAAGAGAGGAAGACAGGCAGAGGAAGACAGGCAGAGGAGAGGAAGAGAGGCAGAGGAGAGGAAGACAGGCAGAGGAGAGGCGGAGGAGAGGGAGAGGGGCAGAGGAGAGGAAGAGAGGCAGAGGAGAGGAAGAGAGGCAGAGGAGAGGAAGAGAGGCAGAGGAGAGGAAGAGGGGCAGAGGAGAGGAAGAGGGGCAGAGGAGAGGAAGAGAGGCAGAGGAGAGGAAGAGAGGAAGAGGGGCAGAGGAGAGGAAGAGGGGCAGAGGAGAGGAAGAGGGGCAGAGGAGAGGAAGAGGGGCAGAGGAGAGGAAGAGAGGCAGAGGAGAGGAAGAGGGGCAGAGGAGAGGAAGAGAGGCAGAGGAGAGGCGGAGGAGAGGAAGAGAGGCAGAGGAGAGGAGGAGAGGCAGAGGAGAGGAAGAGAGGCAGAGGAGAGGAAGAAAGGCAGAGGAGAGGCAGAGGAGAGGAAGAGAGGCAGAGGAGAGGAAGAGAGGCAGAGGAGAGAAAGAGAGGCAGAGGAGAGGCGGAGGAGAGAAAGAGAGGCAGAGGAGAGGCGGAGGAGAGGAGAGGAAGAGAGGCAGAGGAGAGGAAGAGAGGCAGAGGACAGGAAGAGGGGCAGAGGAGAGGAAGAGGGGCAGAGGAGAGGAAGAGGGGCAGAGGAGAGGAAGAGAGGCAGAGGAAAGGAAGAGAGGCAGAGGAGAGGAAGAGAGGCAGAGGAGAGGAAGAGAGGCAGAGGAGAGGAAGAGGGGCAGAGGAGAGGAAGAGAGGCAGAGGAGAGGAAGAGGGGCAGAGGAGAGGAAGAGAGGCAGAGGAGAGGCGGAGGAGAGGAAGAGAGGCGGAGGAGAGGAAGACAGGCAGAGGAGAGGCAGAGGAGAGGAAGAGAGGAGAGGAAGAGAGGAGAGGAAGAGAGGCAGAGGAGAGAAAGAGAGGCAGAGGAGAGAAAGAGCGGCAGAGGAGAGGAAGAGCGGCAGAGGAGAGGAAGAGCGGCAGAGGAGAGGAAGAGAGCAGAGGAGAGGAAGAGAGGCAGAGGAGAGGAAGAGAGGCAGAGGAGAGGAAGAGAGGCAGAGGAGAGGAGGCGAAGAGAGTAAAGGGTATAATGTAGAAAAGATGGAGAGGGGAACAGAGAAGGGAAACAGAGAGGGACAACTGTAGCTCACACAAAGAAAACAGGAAGTATTTAAATATTCAGGTTAGGAAACATTTTATAGCCAGGTGACATGTCAGGGGTGAAAGGTGAGTGGTCACAGAGGTCAGGGGTTAAAGGTGACTGACTGACCTCCAGGCTGCCTCTCTTGGTGGGGTTGAGGATCAGGAACTTCTTCAGTAGGTTTTCACAGTCTGTAGACATGTAGAACGGAATACGATACTTCCCCCTCAACACGCGCTCTCTCAACTCCTATAGGGGGAGAGAGATGGGAGAGGTCAGAGGTCAGTCTGTAGACATGTAGAACGGAATACGATACTTCCCCCTCAACACGCGCTCTCTCAACTCCTATAGGGGGAGAGAGATGGGAGAGGTCAGAGGTCAGTCTGTAGAAATGTAGAACGGAATACGATACTTCCCCCTCAACACGTGCTCTCTCAACTCCTATAGGGGGAGAGAGATGGGAGAGGTCAGAGGTCAGTCTGTAGAAATGTAGAACGGAATACGATACTTCCCCCTCAACACGCGCTCTCTCAACTCCTATAGGGGGAGAGAGATGGGAGAGGTCAGAGGTCAGTCTGTAGACATGTAGAACAGGATAAGGTATTTCCATAGAGATAGATAGAGGACTCATCTTTGTATCCTTGCCATTATAGGGTCTGTGACAGCCTCAATGGCGCTGCCCGTGCTATCTCCATTTTAAAGTAGTACATTTTCTTCTTCACGATTGGCTGATCCCTCCTGATGACCCGGTTGAACATGACTCCAACCAATGAAGCTGCCCATGGTAATACTGCCTTTTGGCCACTAGAGGCCTCTGTCATTCTCTATGAGTATTTCCCCCTCAACTCATATAGGGGGAGACAGAGGAGCGATTAGGGGTACGAGGTCAGGAGTTAAGGGTTAGAGAGGTCAGTCTGTAGAACAGAATACAGTCTTGACAAATCTCAAGATCTCACACACACACACACCCCTCTCTATGTCACCATCACACACCCCTCTCTATGTCACCATCACACACCCCTCTCTATGTCACCATCACACACCCCTCTATGTCACCATCACACACCCCTCTCTATGTCACCATCTCACACACCCGCCCGCGCACCCCTCCCTCCATCTCCCCACACACACCTTGAGGTTCTGTCCATCGAAGGGCAGCGACCCTGACACCAGCGTGTACAGGATGACCCCCAGGCTCCAGACGTCCACCTCTGGCCCGTCGTACTTCTTCCCCTGGAACAGCTCTGGGGCGGCGTAGGGAGGAGAACCACAGAACGTGTCCAGCTTACTGCCCATTACGAACTCATTACTGAAGCCAAAGTCTGCTATCTTGATGTTCATGTCAGAGTCCAGGAGTAGGTTCTCAGCCTGGTGGGGAGAGGAGAGAGGAGGGGGGAGAGAGGAGGGGGGGATCAGATCAGTTTGTGCTTTAGCCAGTCAGCCTGGTCCCAGATCTGTTTGTGCTTTAGCCAGTTAGCCTGGTCCCAGATCAGTTTGTGCTTTAGCCAGTCAGCCTGGTCCCAGATCTGTTTGTGCTCCAGCCAGTTAGCCTGGTCCCAGATCAGTTAGTGCTCTAGCCAGTTAGCCTGGTCCCAGATCAGTGTGATGCCAGTTAGCCTGGTCCCAGATCAGTTAGTGCTCCAGCCAGTTAGCCTGGTCCCAGATCAGTGTGTGCTCTTTCCAGTCAGCCTGGTCCTAGATCAGTTAGTGCTCTTTCCAACTCAGTCTTGTTGCCACTGATAGGATGGATAGGATATGGACTAGCTTAATCTAGCCTCTGATTTAGGGTCAGATATTTGGATTCCCATAATGATTAGGGTTAAGAATGTGACTCAATTAACCTGATCCTAGATCTGTGGTTAAGACTGACTACCAGTGGTGTAAAGTACTCAGGTAAAAATACTTTAAAGTATTTAACGCAGAGCATTAGAACTTTAAACTATACATGGCCGAGCAGAGAAGGCTGTGTTGCCTAGCAACAGGAAGGTGTTCTCTGCGCGAGCGCTCAGCGTGAAATAGAACACGATGACATCATCAGACAAGAGACAACTCTGAACACACAGACACCGATGGGCGAGTAACTGTTAGGAGCCTGTGTGAAGGTCATAGTTCAAGCTCTTCCGGCCGTAGACCCCAGCCCGTAGCCCCCAGCCTGTAAGCCCCCAGCCTGTAAGTCCCCAGCCCGTAGCCCCCAGCCTGTAAGCCCCCAGCCTGTAAGTCCCCAGCCTGTAAGTCCCCAGCCTGTAAGCCCCCAGCCCGTAGCCCCCAGCCCGTAGCCCCCAGCCCGTAGTCCCCAGCCCGTAGCCCCCAGCTACTTAGTCCCCAGCTACTTAGTCCCCAGCTACTTAGTCCCCAGCTACTTAGTCCCCAGCTACTTAGTCCCCAGCTACTTAGTCCCCAGCTACTTAGTCCCCAGCTACTTAGTCCCCAGCTACTTAGTCCCCAGCTACTTAGTCCCCAGCTACTTAGTCCCCAGCTACTTAGTCCCCAGCTACTTAGTCCCCAGACCGTAGCCCCCAGCCCGGGTTAGGGTTGCGTAACAGTGAAATAACGGTGTGTGTGCAGTATTTGTGTGTGTGTGTGTGTGTGTGTGTGTAAATGTTAACAAGTCAGCTGGGTGACTGATAGGTCTATGGGCCAATGAGGGAGGGAGACATTTATAGAGGCGGGACTTGGTCAAAGAGACAAGTAGCGCGCGCACACACACACACACACATGCGCTATAGTGTGTAGAGGGAGAGTCTCACCTTCAGATCTCTGTGGACAATACACTTCTGGTGACAGTACTGGACCGCTGACACGATCTATACAGGGATGGAGAGAAGGATTGAGGAGGAAAGAACAAGTGAGCAAATAAACCCCATCTCTCTCATTCACACACACACACACACACACACACACACACACACACACACACACTTGCTCCTCACCTGTCTGAATTTGGCACGCGCCTCCTTTTCTTTCATCCTCCCGTGAGCGACCAGGTAATCAAACACCTCGCCTGGAGGACAGAGGAGAGGAGCGAGGGGGGAGAGGAGGGAGAGGAGAGAAGAGGGAGTAGAGAGAGGAGGAGAGGAGAGAGTGGAGAGAGGGGGAGAGGGGAGAAGAGGGAGGGAGGAGAGAGAGGAGGAGAGGGGGAGAGGAGAGAAGCGGGGAGAGGAGAGAAGGGGGAGAAAGGAGGGAGAGGAGCGAGTGGAGAGGAGAGAGGGGGGAGAGGAGAGAGTGGAGAGAGGGGGAGAGGAGAGAGAGGAGGAGAGGAGAGAAGCGGGGACAGGAGAGAGTGGAGAGGAGCGGGGAGAGGAGAGGGGGGAGAGGAGAGAGAGGAGAGGAGAGAAGGGGGGAGAGAAGAGAAGGGGGAGAAAGGAGGGAGAGGAGCGAGTGGAGAGGAGAGAGGGGGGAGAGGAGATAAGCGGGGAGAGGAGAGAAAGGAGGGAGAGGAGAGAGTGGAGAGGAGCGGGGAGAAAGGGGGGAGAGGAGAGAAGAGGGGAGAGGAGAGAGTGGGGAGAGGAGAGAGAGGAGAAAGGGGGGAGAGGAGGGAGAGGAGAGAAGCGGGGAGAGGAGAGAGGGAGGAGAGAAGAAGAGAGAGAAGAGAAGTGAGGGGGAGAGGAGAGAGGGGGAAGAAAGGGGGGAGAGGAGAGAAGCGAGCGAGAGGAGAAGAGAGAAAAGCGGGCGAGAGGAGAAGAGAGAGAAGCGAGGGGGAGAGGAGAGAGGGGGAAGAAAGGGGAGAGGGGGAGGAGAGGGGAGAGAGGAGCGAGGGATGATAGGAGAAGAGGAGCGAGGGATGATAGGAGGAGAGGAGCGAGGGATGATAGGAGGAGAGGAGCCAGGGATGATAGGAGGAGAGGAGCGAGGGATGATAGGAGGAGAGGAAGGATGAGAGAAGAGAAACATTCACAGAAAGGTAGCAGTTCTTCAGTTCTCCTGTATGAAGGCTACATAGCTATCAAATAGTGAAACACAAGGGGGAATCATTTAACTGTTGCACACAGATGACTCAGGGGAAGTATTTTGGACGCGGGCACACACTCACCTCCACTGGCATACTCCATGACCAGGTACAATGTCTTCTCCGTCTCGATCACCTCAAATAACTTCACTGTTGAAGGGAGAGGGTTGGCGGGAGGGAGAGAGGGGAGGAGGGAGAGAGGGGGAGAGAGGGAGAAAAAGGGATAATTATTTTGATTCAATCACCTATAGCAGCATAGCTCGGTTCAAGATTCTTTAGCGTGATTCCAGTTCATTGACTCATGATTCAGATTCACTTATCTATGACAGGATGACAAATGACTCATGATTCAGATTCACTTGTCTATGACAGGATCACTAATAATTGAGTCAACTCACCTATGTTAGGATGATTCAACAGCTTCATGATTCTCACTTCTCGGAAGAGCTGAAGAGGACAGAGAAGATAGTCATCACTGTGTGTGTGTGTGTGTGTGTGTGTATAGTGTATGTAGTGTGTATATAGTGTGTGTAGTGCATGTAGTGTGTATGTAGTGTGTGTAGTGCATGTAGTGTGTGTGTAGTGCATGTAGTGTGTGTGTGTGTGTGTAGTGCATGTAGTGTGTATGTAGTGTGTGTAGTGCATGTAGTGTGTATGTAGTGTGTGTAGTGCATGTAGTGTGTATGTAGTGTGTGTAGTGCATGTAGTGTGTATGTAGTGTGTGTAGTGCATGTAGTGTGTATGTAGTGTGTGTAGTGCATGTAGTGTGTGTAGTGCATGTAGTGTGTGTAGTGCATGTAGTGTGTATGTAGTGTGTGTAGTGCATGTAGTGTGTGTATGTATATATATCTATCTCATACTCTGCTACAGGGGATCCCTATAGTCCCCTCATGAAATGTAATTAAGGCTGGTTCCCTGTAATTAGGTCTCTCTGAGATCTAGACCACTTCAGAAAGAAATGGATGGAGAGCGAGAGAGCGCGGGGGAGAGCGCTGGGTAGAGCGCGGGGGAGAGCGCGGGAGAGAGCGCGGGGGAGAGCGCGGGGGAGAGCGCGGGGGAGAGCGCGGGGGAGAGCGCGGGGGAGAGCGCGGGGGAGAGCGCGGGGGAGAGCGCGGGAGAGAGCGCGGGAGAGAGCGCGGGAGAGAGCGCGGGGGAGAGCGCAGGGTAGAGCGCGGGGGAGAGCGCAGGGTAGAGCGCGGGGGAGAGCGCAGGAGAGAGTGGGAGAGAGAGCGGGAGAGAGAGCGGGAGAGAGAGCGGGAGAGAGAGCGGGAGAGAGAGCGGGGGAGAGTGTGTAGTGTGTAGTGTATAGTGTGTAGTGTGTAGTGTGTAGTGTGTATCGTGTGTAGTGTGTATAGTGTGTAGTGTGTGTATCGTGTATAGTGTGTAGTGTGTATAGTGTATAGTGTGTAGTGCATAGTGTATAGTGTGTATAGTGTATATAGTGTGTAGTGCATAGTGTATAGTGTGTATAGTGTGTAGTGTGTATAGTGTATATAGTGTGTATAGTGTGTAGTGTGTGTATAGTGTGTAGTGCATAGTGTGTAGTGTGTGTATAGTGTATAGTGTGTGGTGTGTAGTGTGTATAGTGTGTGTATAGTGTATAGTGTGTGTGGTGTGTAGTGTGTGTAGTGTGTATAGTGTGTAGTGTGTGTGTAGTGTATATAGTGTATAGTGTGTAGTGTGTATATAGTGTATAGTGTGTAGTGTGTATAGTGTATAGTGTGTAGTGTGTATATAGTGTATAGTGTGTATCGTGTGTAATGTATAGTGTATAGTGTGTAGTGTGTGGTGTGTATATAGTGTATAGTGTGTAGTGTATAGTGTATAGTGTGTGTATAGTGTATAGTGTGTGTGGTGTGTAGTGTGTGTAGTGTGTATAGTGTGTAGTGTGTGTGTAGTGTATAGTGTGTATAGTGTATAGTGTGTATAGTGTGTAGTGTGTGTAGTGTGTATAGTGTGTATAGTGTGTATAGTGTATATAGTGTATAGTGTGTGTGTAGTGTATAGTGTGTAGTGTGTGTGTAGTGTATAGTGTGTAGTGTGTGTAGTGTGTATAGTGTGTAGTGTGTGTGTAGTGTATATAGTGTATAGTGTGTAGTGTGTGTATAGTGTATATAGTGTGTAGTGTGTGTATAGTGTATATAGTGTATAGTGTGTAGTACATAGTGTATAGTGTGTGTGTAGTGTATAGTGTGTAGTGTGTGTAGTGTGTATAGTGTGTAGTGTGTGTGTAGTGTATATAGTGTGTAGTGTGTGTATAGTGTATATAGTGTATAGTGTGTAGTGCATAGTGTATAGTGTGTAGTGTGTATAGTGTGTAGTGTATATAGTGTATATAGTGTATAGTGTATATAGTGTGTTATGTTGTGTGTAATGTTGTGTATAGTGTGTGCAGTGTGTTGTATGGTATGTAGTGTGTAGTGTGTGTATAGTGTGCATAGTGTGTAGTGTGTATAGTGTGTAGTATGTAGTGTATAGTGTGTATAGTGTGTAGTGTGTATAGTGTGTAGTATGTAGTGTATAGTGTGTATAGTGCATAGTGTGTAGTGTATAGTGTGTAGTGTGTATCGTGTATCGTGTGTAGTGTGTAGTGTATAGTGTGTATAGTGTATAGTGTGTAGTGTGTAGTGTGTGTGGTGTGTAGTGTGTATAGTGTGTATAGTGTGTAGCGTGTATAGTGTGTATAGTGTATAGTGTGTATAGTGTGTAGTGTGTATAGTGTGTATAGTGTGTAGCGTGTGTAGCGTGTATAGTGTGTATAGTGTGTATAGTGTGTAGTGTGTGTGTAGTGTATATAGTGTGTATAGTGTATAGTGTGTAGCGTGTATAGTGTATAGTGTGTATAGTGTGTATAGTGTGTAGTGTGTGTATAGTGTATAGTGTGTATAGTGTGTTATGTTGTGTGTAATGTTGTGTATAGTGTGTGCAGTGTGTTGTATGGTATGTAGTGTGTAGTGTGTGTATAGTGTGCATAGTGTGTAGTGTGTATAGTGTGTAGTATGTAGTGTATAGTGTGTAGTGTGTATAGTGTGTATAGTGTGTAGTATGTAGTGTATAGTGTGTATAGTGCATAGTGTGTAGTGTATAGTGTGTAGTGTGTATCGTGTATAGTGTGTAGTGTGTATAGTGTATAGTGTGTAGTGTGTAGTGTGTGTGGTGTGTAGTGTGTATAGTGTGTAGTGTGTATAGTGTGTATAGTGTGTATAGTGTATAGTGTGTATAGTGTGTAGTGTGTATAGTGTGTATAGTGTGTAGTGTGTATAGTGTGTATAGTGTGTATAGTGTGTAGTGTGTGTGTAGTGTATATAGTGTGTATAGTGTATAGTGTGTAGCGTGTATAGTGTGTATAGTGTATAGTGTATAGTGTGTATAGTGTGTATAGTGTGTAGTGTGTGTATAGTGTATAGTGTGTATAGTGTGTAGCGTGTATAGTGTGTGTGTAGTGTATATAGTGTGTATAGTGTGTAGTGTGTGTGTAGTGTATAGTGTGTGTAGTGTATATAGTGTGTATAGTGTGTAGCGTGTATAGTGTATATAGTGTGTATAGTGTGTAGTGTATAGTGTGTAGTGTGTGTGTAGTGTATAGTGTGTAGTGTGTGTAGTGTGTATAGTGTGTAGTGTGTGTGTAGTGTATATAGTGTGTATAGTGTGTAGTGTATATAGTGTGTATAGTGTGTAGTGTGTGTGTAGTGTATATAGTGTGTAGTGTGTATAGTGTGTAGTGTGTGTGTAGTGTATATAGTGTGTAGTGTGTATAGTGTGTAGTGTGTGTGGTGTATATAGTGTGTAGTGTATATAGTGTGTAGTGTATATAGTGTGTAGTGTATATAGTGTGTAGTGTGTATAGTGTGTAGTGTATATAGTGTGTAGTGTGTATAGTGTGTAGTGTGTATAGTGTGTAGTGTGTATAGTGTGTAGTGTGTATAGTGTGTAGTGTGTATAGTGTGTAGTGTGTATAGTGTGTAGTGTGTAGTGTGTATAGTGTGTAGTGTATATAGTGTGTAGTGTATATAGTGTGTAGTGTGTATAATGTGTAGTGTGTATAATGTGTAGTGTGCATAGTGGGACTCACTTTCTGCAGACTGGAAGAGTTGAGTTGTGTTTTATCAATAATCTTAACAGCCACCTGGAAATGATACACACTACATTACTCTACATTACATTACACTACATTACATGATACACACTACATTGCACTACATTACATGATACACACTACATTACACTACATTACATTGCATTACATGATACACACTACATTACATGATACACACTACATTACTCTACATTACATTGCATTACATGATACACACTACATTACATGATACACACTACATTACTCTACATTACATGATACACACTACATTACACTACATTACATTGCATTACATGATACACACTACATTACATGATACACACTACATTACACTACATTACATTACATGATACACACTACATTACACTACATTACATTACACTACATTACATGATACACACTACATTACACTACATTACATTACATGATACACACTACATTACACTACATTACATTACACTACATTACATGATACACACTACATTACACTACATTACATTACACTACATTACATGATACACACTACATTACTCTACATTACATTGCATTACATGATACACACTACATTACATGATACACACTACATTACTCTACATTACATGATACACACTACATTACTCTACATTACATGATACACACTACATTACACTACATTACATTACACTACATTACATGATACACACTACATTACACTACATTACATTACACACACTACATTACTCTACATGACATTGCATGATACACACTACATTACATGATACACACTACATTACTCTACATTACATGATACACACTACATTACATGATACACACTACATTACATTACATTACATGATACACACTACATTACTCTACATTACATTGCATTACATGATACACACTACATTACACTACATTACATTACTCTACATTATATGATACACACTACATTACATTACACTACATGATACACACTACATTACACTACACTACATTACTCTACATTACATTACACTACATTACATGATACACACTACATTACTCTACATTACATTACACTACATTACATGATACACACTACATTACTCTACATTACATTACACTACATTACATGATACACACTACATTACTCTACATTACATGATACACACTACATTACACTACATTACATGATACACACTACATTACTCGACATTACATGATACACACTACATTACTCTACATTACATGATACACACTACATTACATTGCATTACATGATACACACTACATTACATGATACACACTACATTACACTACATTACATTACACTACATTACATGATACACACTACATTACACTACATTACATTACACTACATTACATGATACACACTACATTACACTACATTACTCTACATTACATGATACACACTACATTACTCTACATTACATTGCATTACATGATACACACTACATTACTCTACATTACATTGCATTACATGATACACACTACATTACATGATACACACTACATTACACTACATTACATTACACTACATTACATGATACACACTACATTACACTACATTACATTACACTACATTACATGATACACACTACATTACTCTACATTACATGATACACACTACATTACATTGCATTACATGATACACACTACATTACATGATACACACTACATTACACTACATTACATTACACTACATTACATGATACACACTACATTACACTACATTACATTACACTACATTACATGATACACACTACATTACACTACATTACTCTACATTACATGATACACACTACATTACTCTACATTACATTGCATTACATGATACACACTACATTACATGATACACACTACATTACACTACATTACATTACACTACATTACATGATACACACTACATTACACTACATTACATTACAGTACATTACATGATACACACTACATTACACTACATTACATTACACTACATTACATGATACACACTACATTACACTACATTACATGATACACACTACATTACACTACATTACATTACACTACATTACATGATACACACTACATTACTCTACATTACATGATACACACTACATTACTCTACATTAAATTGCATTACATGATACACACTACATTACATGATACACACTACATTACTCTACATTACATGATACACACTACATTACATGATACACACTACATTACACTACATTACATTACACTACATTACATGATACACACTACATTACACTACATTACATTACACTACATTACATGATACACACTACATTACTCTACATTACATTGCATTACATGATACACACTACATTACATGATACACACTACATTACTCTACATTACATGATACACACTACATTACACTACATTACATGATACACACTACATTACTCTACATTACATTGCATTACATGATACACACTACATTACATGATACACACTACATTACTCTACATTACATGATACACACTACATTACATGATACACACTACATTACATGATACACACTACATTACATGATACACACTACATTACATGATACACACTACATTACATGATACACACTACATTACATGATACACACTACATTACATGATACACACTACATTACATGATACACACTACATTACATGATACACACTACATTACATGATACACACTACATTACATGATACACACTACATTACTCTACATTACATGATACACACTACATTACTCTACATTACATTGCATTACATGATACACACTACATTACATTACATTACATTGCATTACATGATACACACTACATTACACTACATTACATGATACACACTACATTACTCTACATTACATTGCATTACATGATACACACTACATTACTCTACATTACATTGCATTACATGATACACACTACATTACACTACATTACATGATACACACTACATTACTCTACATTACATTGCATTACATGATACACACTACATTACATGATACACACTACATTACTCTACATTACATGATACACACTACATTACTCTACATTACATTGCATTACATGATACACACTACATTACTCTACATTACATTGCATTACATGATACACACTACATTACATGATACACACTACATTACTCTACATTACATGATACACACTACATTACATGATACACACTACATTACACTACATTACATGATACACACTACATTACTCTACATTACATGATACACACTACATTACTCTACATTACATTGCATTACATGATACACACTACATTACTCTACATTACATTGCATTACATGATACACACTACATTACATGATACACACTACATTACTCTACATTACATGATACACACTACATTACTCTACATTACATTGCATTACATGATACACACTACATTACATTACATTACTCTACATTATATGATACACACTACATTACACTACATTACATGATACACACTACATTACATGATACACACTACATTACTCTACATTACATTACACTACATTACATGATACACACTACATTACATTACACTACATTACATGATACACACTACATTACATGATACACACTACATTACATGATACACACTACATTACACTACATTACATGATACACACTACATTACATGATACACACTACATTACTCTACATTACATGATACACACTACATTACATTACATTACATGATACACACTACATTACATGATACACACTACATTACATTACACTACATTACATGATACACACTACATTACATGATACACACTACATTACTCTACATTACACTACATTACATGATACACACTACATTACTCTACATTACACTACATTACATGATACACACTACATTACACTACATTACATTACACTACATTACATGATACACACTACATTACTCTACACTACATGATACACACTACATTACTCTACATTACATGATACACACTACATTACATTACATTACATGATACACACTACATTACATGATACACACTACATTACATTACTCTACATTACATGATACACACTACATTACATTACACTACATTACATGATACACACTACATTACATGATACACACTACATTACACTACATTACATGATACACACTACATTACTCTACATTACATTACACTACATTACATGATACACACTACATTACTCTACATTACACTACATCACACTATACACACTACATTACATTACACTATACACACTACATTACACTATACACACTACATTACACTATACACACTACATTACACTACTCAACAGACATAACACACTACACACACTACACACTACATTAAACTACATTAGACTCAGCAGACAGAGAGACCAATGTGCACAACACCTTGACAAAGCCAAAGAATTCAAACAAAGGAAGACATTAACAACAAGTGACTATAGCCTGGCCATAGAGACGGACCAATGTACAGACTCAGTGACTATAGCCTGGCCATAGAGACAGACCAATGTACAGACTCAGTGACTATAGCCTGGCCATAGAGACAGACCAATGTACAGACTCAGTGACTATAGCCTGGCCATAGAGACAGACCAATGTACAGACTCAGTGACTATAGCCTGGCCATAGAGACAGACCAATGTACAGACTCAGTGACTATAGCCTGGCCATAGAGACAGACCAATGTACAGACTCAGTGACTATAGCCTGGCCATAGAGACAGACCAATGTACAGACTCAGTGACTATAGCCTGGCCATAGAGACAGACCAATGTACAGACTCAGTGACTATAGCCTGGCCATAGAGACAGACCAATGTACAGACTCAGTGACTATAGCCTGGCCATAGAGACAGACCAATGTACAGACTCAGTGACTATAGCCTGGCCATAGAGACAGACCAATGTACAGACTCAGTGACCATAGCCTGGCCATAGAGACAGACCAATGTACAGACTCAGTGACTATAGCCTGGCCATAGAGACAGACCAATGTACAGACTCAGTGACTATAGCCTGGCCATAGAGACAGACCAATGTACAGACTCAGTGACTATAGCCTGGCCATAGAGACAGACCAATGTACAGACTCAGTGACTATAGCCTGGCCATAGAGACGGACCAATGTACAGACTCAGTGACTATAGCCTGGCCATAGAGACGGACCAATGTACAGACTCAGTGACTATAGCCTGGCCATAGAGACGGACCAATGTACAGACTCAGTGACTATAGCCTGGCCATAGAGACGGACCAATGTACAGACTCAGTGACTATAGCCTGGCCATAGAGACGGACCAATGTACAGACTCAGTGACTATAGCCTGGCCATAGAGACGGACCAATGTACAGACTCAGTGACTATAGCCTGGCCATAGAGACGGACCAATGTACAGACTCAGTGACTATAGCCTGGCCATAGAGACGGACCAATGTACAGACTCAGTGACTATAGCCTGGCCATAGAGACGGACCAATGTACAGACTCAGTGACTATAGCCTGGCCATAGAGACGGACCAATGTACAGACTCAGTGACTATAGCCTGGCCATAGAGACGGACCAATGTACAGACTCAGTGACTATAGCCTGGCCATAGAGACGGACCAATGTACAGACTCAGTGACTATAGCCTGGCCATAGAGACGGACCAATGTACAGACTCAGTGACTATAGCCTGGCCATAGAGACGGACCAATGTACAGACTCAGTGACTATAGCCTGGCCATAGAGACGGACCAATGTACAGACTCAGTGACTATAGCCTGGCCATAGAGACGGACCAATGTACAGACTCAGTGACTATAGCCTGGCCATAGAGACGGACCAATGTACAGACTCAGTGACTATAGCCTGGCCATAGAGACAGACCAATGTACAGACTCAGTGACTATAGCCTGGCCATAGAGACAGACCAATGTACAGACTCAGTGACTATAGCCTGGCCATAGAGACAGACCAATGTACAGACTCAGTGACTATAGCCTGGCCATAGAGACAGACCAATGTACAGACTCAGTGACTATAGCCTGGCCATAGAGACAGACCAATGTACAGACTCAGTGACTATAGCCTGGCCATAGAGACGGACCAATGTACAGACTCAGTGACTATAGCCTGGCCATAGAGACGGACCAATGTACAGACTCAGTGACTATAGCCTGGCCATAGAGACGGACCAATGTACAGACTCAGTGACTATAGCCTGGCCATAGAGACGGACCAATGTACAGACTCAGTGACTATAGCCTGGCCATAGAGACGGACCAATGTACAGACTCAGTGACTATAGCCTGGCCATAGAGACGGACCAATGTACAGACTCAGTGACTATAGCCTGGCCATAGAGACGGACCAATGTACAGACTCAGTGACTATAGCCTGGCCATAGAGACGGACCAATGTACAGACTCAGTGACTATAGCCTGGCCATAGAGACGGACCAATGTACAGACTCAGTGACTATAGCCTGGCCATAGAGACGGACCAATGTACACTCAGTGACTATAGCCTGGCCATAGAGACGGACCAATGTACAGACTCAGTGACTATAGCCTGGCCATAGAGACAGACCAATGTACAGACTCAGTGACTATAGCCTGGCCATAGAGACAGACCAATGTACAGACTCAGTGACTATAGCCTGGCCATAGAGACGGACCAATGTACAGACTCAGTGACTATAGCCTGGCCATAGAGACGGACCAATGTACAGACTCAGTGACTATAGCCTGGCCATAGAGACAGACCAATGTACAGACTCAGTGACTATAGCCTGGCCATAGAGACAGACCAATGTACAGACTCAGTGACTATAGCCTGGCCATAGAGACAGACCAATGTACAGACTCAGTGACTATAGCCTGGCCATAGAGACAGACCAATGTACAGACTCAGTGACTATAGCCTGGCCATAGAGACAGACCAATGTACAGACTCAGTGACTATAGCCTGGCCATAGAGACAGACCAATGTACAGACTCAGTGATTATAGCCTGGCCATAGAGACAGACCAATGTACAGACTAGAGGTCGACCGATTAATCGGATTTGGCCGATTTCAAGTTTTCATAACAATCGGAAATCTTTTTTTTTTTTTTTTTTTACACTTTTATTTAACTAGGCAAGTCAGTTAAGAACACATTCTTATTTTCAATGACGGCCTAGGAACGGTGGGTTAACTGCCTCGTTCAGGGGCAGAACAACAGATTTATACCTTGTCAGCTCAGGGATTCAATCTTGCAACCTTACGGTTAACTAGTCCAACGCTCTAACTCCCTGATTACATTGCACTCCACGAGGAGCCTGCCTGTTACGCGAATGCAGTAAGAAGCCAAGGTAAGTTGCTAGCTAGCATTAAACTTATCTTATAAAAAACAATCAATCAATCATAATCACTAGTTAACTACACATGGTTGATGATATTACTAGTTTAACTAGCGTGTCCTGCGTTGCATATCGATGCGGTGCGCATTCGCGAAACAGGACTGTCGTTGCTCCAACGTGTACCTAACCATAAACATCAATGCCTTTCTTCAAATCAATACACAAGTATATATTTTTAAACCTGCATATTTAGTTAATATTGCCTGCTAACATGAATTTATTTTAAATAGGAAAATTATGTCACTTCTCTTGCAACAAAGTCAGGGTATATGCAGCAGTTTGGGCCGCCTGGCTCGTTGCGAACTGTGTGAAGACTATTTCTTCCTAACAAAGACAGCCAACTTCGCCAAACGGGGGATGATTTAACAAAAGCACATTTGCGAAAAAAGCACAATCGTTGCACGACTTGTACCTGACCATAAACATCAATGCCTTTCTTAAAATCAATACACGGAAGTATATATTTTTAAACCTGCATATTTAGCTAAAAGAAATCCTGGTTAGCAGGCAATATTAACCAGGTGAAATTGTGTCACTTCTCTTGCGTTCATTGCACGCAGAGTCAGGGTATATGCAACAGTTTGGGCCGCCTGGCTCTTTGCGAACTAATTTGCCAGAATTTTACGTAATTATGACATAACATTGAAGGTTGTGCAATGCAACAGGAATATTTAGACTTATGGATGCCACCGGTTAGATAAAATACGGAACGGTTCCGTATTTCACTGAAAGAATAAACGTTTTGTTTTCGAGATGATAGTTTCCGGATTCAACCATATTAATGACCAAAGGCTCGTATTTCTGTGTGTTATTATGTTATAATTAAGTCTATGATTTGATAGAGCAGTCTGAGCGATGGTAGGCACCAGCAGCACTTTCGTGCGTTTGCCAGCAACTCTTCGTTGTGCTTCAAGCATTGAGCTGTTTATGACTTCAAGCCTATCAACTCCCGAGATTAGGCTGGTGTAACCAATGTGAAATGGCTAGCTAGTTAGCGGGGTGCGCGCTAATAGCGTTTCAAACGCCACTCGCTCTGAGACTTGGAGTAGTTATTCCCCTTGCTCTGCATGGGTAACACTGCTTCGAGGGTGGCTGTTGTCGATGTGTTCCTGGTTCGAGCCCAGGTAAGAGCGAGGAGAGGGACGGAAGCTATACTGTTACACTGGCAATACTAAAGTGCCTATAAGAACATCCAATAGTCAAAGGTATATGAAATACAAAATGGTATAGAGAGAAATAGTCCTATAATTCCTATAATAACTACAACCTAAAACTTCTTACCTGGGAATATTGAAGACTCATGTTAAAAAGGAAATACCAGCTTTCATATGTTCTCATGTTCTGAGCAAGGAACTTAAACGTTAGCTTTTTTACATGTCACATATTGCACTTTTACTTTCTTCTCCAACACTTTGTTTTTGCATTATTTAAACCAAATTGAACATGTTTCATTATTTATTTGAGGCTACATTGATTTTATTGATGTATTACATTTAGGTAAAATAAGTGTTCATTCAGTATTGTTGTAATTGTCATTATTACAAATAAATAAATAAAAATCGGCCGATTAATCGGTATCGGCCTTTTTTGGTCCTCCAATAATCGGTATCGGCGTTGAAAAATCATAATCGGTCGACCTCTAGTACAGACTCAGTGACCATAGCCTGGCCATAGAGACAGACCAATGTACAGACTCAGTGACTATAGCCTGGCCATAGAGACAGGACACCACAGAAACACATGGACGGTCAGAGAAGACAGACTATGTGGGTCAGGTGACTAGAGAATGAGCAGCACTTCCTACTCCACATTTGACTCAGATGCATTTATCTCCTGAAATGTAAAGAAAGAACTGCCTGTCGAGGAGAACACTTGCATTTTGTTAGGGAAAAATGTAAGAGACAGTAGATCTAGCTGGTCTGTCATAATATAACAGAGACAGTAGATCTAGCTGGTCTGTCATATTATAACAGAGACAGTAGATCTAGCTGGTCTGTCATAATTTAACAGAGACAGTAGATCTAGCTGGTCTGTCATAATATAACAGAGACAGTAGATCTAGCTGGTCTGTCATAATATAACAGAGACAGTAGATCTAGCTGGTCTGTCATAATATAACAGAGACAGTAGATCTAGCTGGTCTGTCATAATATAACAGAGACAGTAGATCTAGCTGGTCTGTCATAATATAACAGAGACAGTAGATCTAGCTGGTCTGTCATAATATAACAGAGACACTATATCTAGCTGGTCTGTTATATTATAACAGAGACAGTAGATCTAGCTGGTCTGTCATATTATAACAGAGACAGTAGATCTAGCTGGTCTGTCATAATATAACAGAGACAGTAGATCTAGCTGGTCTGTCATATTATAACAGAGACAGTAGATCTAGCTGGTCTGTCATAATATAACAGACAGTAGATCTAGCTGGTCTGTCATAATATAACAGAGACAGTAGATCTAGCTGGTCTGTCATAATATAACAGAGACAGTAGATCTAGCTGGTCTGTCATAATATAACAGAGACAGTATATCCATGTCATACAGGAGACCTCGTAGATTTAAATTTCTCAATTGTTGCCATTTAATTTTTTTAATATACAGTGCATTCGGAAAGTATTCAGACCCCTTGACTTTTACCACATTTTGTTACAGCTTTCTAAAATTGATTTCATAATTTCCCCCTCAATCTACACACAGTAACCCATCATGACAAAGCAAACATTTTTGAATTTTTTTGCAAATTCATTAAAAAATTAAAACAGAAATATCACATTTACATAAGTATTCAGACGCTTTACTCAGTACTTTGTTGAAGCACCTTTGGCAGCGATTACAGCCTCAAGTCTTCTTGGGTATGATGCTACAAGCTTGGCACACCTGTATTTGGGGAGTTTCTCCCATTCTTCTCTGTAGATCCTCTCAATCTCTGTCAGGTTGGATGAGGAGTGTCGCTGCACAGCTATTTTCAGGTCTCTCCAGAGATGTTCGATCGGGTTCAAGTCTGGGCTCTGGCTGAGCCACTCAAGGACATTCAGAGACTTGTCCCGAAATCAGTCCTGCATTGTTTTGGCTGTGTGCTGGAAGGTGCCCCGTCGCCCCAGTCTGAGGTCCTGAGCGCTCTGGAGCAGGTTTTCATCAAGGATCTCTCTGTACTTTGCTCCGTTCATCTTTGCCTCAATCCTGACTAGTCTCCCAGTCCTTACCACTGAAAAACATCCCCACAGCATGATGCTGCCACCACCATGTTTCACCATAGGGATGGTGCCAGGTTTCCTCCAGACATGACACTTGACATTCAGGCCAGAGTTCAATCTTGGTTTTATTAGACCAGAAAGTCTTGTTTCTCATGGTCTGAGAGTCTTTAGGTGCCTTTTGGCAAACTCCAAGCGGGCTGTGGCTGTTATGTGCCTTTTACTGAGGAGTGGCTCCCGTCTGGCCACTCTACCATAAAGGCCTGAATGGTGGAGTGCTGCAGAGATGGTTGTCCTTCTGGAAGGTTCTCCCATCTCCACAGAGGAAGTCTGGAGCTCTGTCAGAGTGACCATTGGGTTCTTGGTCACCTCCCTGACCAAGACCCTTCTTCCCCGATTGCTGTTTGGCCGGGCAGCCAGCTCTAGGAAGACTCTTGGTGGTTCCAAACGTCTTTCATTTTATATTAATGGAGGCCACTGTGTTCTTGGGAACCTTCAACGCTGCAGAAATGTTTTGGTACCCTTCCCCAGATCTGTGCCTCGACACAATCCAGTCTCTGATCTCTACGGACAATTCCTTCAACCTCATGGCTTGGTTTTTAGACAGGTGTGTGTCTTTCCAAATCATGTCCAATCAATTGAATTTTTCACAGGTGGACTCCAATCAAGTTGTAGAAACATCTCAAGGATGATCATTGGAAACAGGATGGACCAGAGCTCAATTTCGAGTCTCATAGCAAAGGGTCTGAATACATATGTAAATAAGGTTTCTGTTTAAAAATTTTAATACATTTGCAATACTTTCCAAAACCCTGTTTTTTCTTTGTCATTATGGGGTATTGTGTGTAGATTGCTGAGATTTTTTAAATAATTTAATCCATTTTAGAATAAGGCTGTAAAGTAACAAAATGTGGAAAAAGTCAGTGGGTCTGAATACTTTCACAAGACACTGTGTATTGTTATTGTTCAAACATATTGTTAAGTTTATGTAATACTTCATATCCATCGCTTGGCAACAGTGGCAACCACCCATTTATGCCAATAATGCATCTATTGAATTGAGAGAAAGATACTTTTTCCCCTTTGAGTGGTTCCTTCATATATCTCCCTGTCTCGCTCTCACACTCTCTATGTCTCGCTCCCTCTCTCACACTCTCACTCACTCAGAGTAATCAGTATCATAGAGCAGTCACACATTAACATAGCCAGCAACACACACACACACACACACACACACACATGACCAAAAGCCACCCCAATTACACACACTGGCCTCTGCCTGCCTGAGCAATTTATTATTATTTTTATTAAATTTTTTATTTGACCTTTATTTAACTAGGCAAGTCAGTTAAGAACAAATTCTTGTTTACAATGACGGCCTAGGAACAGCGGGTTAACTGCCTTGTTCAAGGGCAAATTCTAAGTCAGACAGACAGGCAGACAGGCAGACAGGCAGACAGACAGACAGGCAGACAGGCAGACAGGCAGACAGGCAGACACAGACACAGAGACAGAGACAGACAGACCCAGTTCAGAATGCTGAACACCGTCTCTGCCTGGTGGAACACAGTGAGGACAGAATGTTGAGTGTTCCAACAGAACACCAACTTCAATTCAACAGAGAGAGACAGTTGGGCTGCATCTCAATAGTCTACAATGGCTTCCTCTCCTCTCCTTCATCAAGTCCTTCAGGAGGAGAGCGGAGGGATAGAAGAATGGAAATAAATAATGTGTGTGAGAATGCGTGTGTCTGAGCTGAGGGGGACTGTAGGGGTGGTTCAAAATGGATCCAGTCCAAATACTGAAGGAATTGAGATACAGCCCAAGTCCAAAGTGGAGGCTACACGGGAAGTGATGCAACAAGACAGGAAGCAGTTCCTGCCAGAAGAGAAAATGGTGTCTCTGTGTGTAAAGTGTGTGTGTCTGTGTTACCTCTTTCCCGGTGAGGACGTGGCGTGCCAGTTTGACTTTAGCGAAGTTGCCCTTGCCAATGGTCTTCAGCAACCGATAGTTACCGATGTGAGGGGTCTCCTCCGCCGTCGTGGCAACCGAGTTCCGACATCGCGGCATGCTGGGACGGCCCCCCGCCTTGGTGTCCTGGTAGAATGGAGGGAGGGAGAGGAGGGGAGAGAGTTGTTTAAGTACAGGGATCATTAACCAGATTAAGCCGCGGGACAATTTTTCATTGAGCGGAATCTACTTACAAAATAATTGGTAGACTGCAAATTGACCGCAAGAAACCCAAACCGATATTTGAATGAAGCATTAGATGATCTCAGACCTTGCTAACATATGTATACGATCACATACACTGACTATACACAATGGGCCAGGGATGCTGGACCATGTTGACTCCAACGCTTCCCACAGTGGTGTCAAGTTGGCTGGATGTCCTTTGGGTGGTGGACCATTCTTGATACACACGGGAAACTGTTGAGTGTGAAAAACCCAGCAGCGTTGCAGTTCTTAACACAAACCAGTGCGTCTGACACCTACTACCATACCCTGTTCAAAGGCACTTACATCTTTTGTCTTGCCCATTCACCCTCTGAATGGCACACACACACACACATGCACACAAATTGTCTCAAGGTTTAAGAAATCCCTCTTTATCCTGTCTCCTCCCCTTCATCTACACTGATTGAAGTGGATTTAACAACTGACATCAATAAGTGATCATAGCTTTCACGTGGATTCACCTGGTCAGTCTATGTCATGGGAAGAGCAGGTGTTCTTCATGTTTTGTACACTTAGTGTAGATCTCTCAATTTTGCGTGGGAATACAGAACAGAATTCTTTGGAACAGATTTGATCAACTAAAATCAATTGGACCTGATTAGCTGATGTTTTCACATTTCTTTTTTGGTCTGAAAACTTGGGCGGCCAAATAAAAATCACCCTCGGGCAGCCAGTTGGGGAACCCTGTTTACCCTCGGGCAGCCAGTTGGGGAACCCTGTTTACCCTCGGGCAGCCAGTTGGGGAACCCTGCTAACCCTCGGGCAGCCAGTTGGGGAACCCTGTTAACCCTCGGGCAGCCAGTTGGGGAACCCTGTTTACCCTCGGGCAGCCAGTTGAGGAACCCTGTTAACCCTCGGGCAGCCAGTTGGGGAACCCTGCTAACCCTCGGGCAGCCAGTTGGGTAACCCTGTTTACCCTCGGGCAGCCAGTTGGGGAACCCTGCTAACCCTCGGGCAGCCAGTTGGGGAACCTTGCTAACCCTCGGGCAGCCAGTTGGGGAACCCTGCTTCAGTGGGTCATATGGTTGAGTGTAGTCTGGCCCAGGAGTGTGAAGGTGAACGGAAAGGCTCTGGAGCAACGAACCGCCCTTGCTGTCTCTGCCTGGCCGGTTCCCCTCTCTCCACTGGGACTCTCTGCCTCTAACCCTATTACAGGGGCTGAGTCACTGGCTTACTGGTGCTCTTCCATGCCGTCCCTAGGAGGGGTGCGTCATTTGAGTGGGTTGAGTTACTGACGTGATCTTCCTGTCTGGGTCGGCGCCCCCCCTTGGGTTGTGCCGTGGCGGAGATCTTTGTGGGCTATACTCGGCCTTGTCTCAGGATGGTAAGTTGGTGGTTGAAGATATCCCTCTAGTGGTGTGGGGGCTGTGCTTTGGCAAAGTAGGTGGGGTTATATCCTGCCTGTTTGGCCCTGTCCGGGGGTATCATTGGATGGGGCCACAGTGTTTCCTGACCCCTCCTGTCTCAGCCTCCAGTATTTATGCTGCAGTAGTTTATGTGTCGGGGGGCAAGGGTCAGTCTGTTATATCTGGAGTATTTCTCCTGTCTTATCCGGTGTCCTGTGTGCATTTAAGTATGCTCTCTCTAATTCTCTCTTTATTTATTTCTCTCGGAGGACCTGAGCCCTAGGACCATGCCTCAGGACTACTTGGCATGATGACTCCTTGCTGTCCCCAGTCCACCTGGCCGTGCTGCTGCTCCAGTTTCAACTGTTCTGCCTGCGGCTATGGAACCCTGACCTGTTCACCGGACATGCTACCTGTCCCAGACCTGCTGTTTTCAACTCTCTAGAGACAGCAGGAGCGGTAGAGATACTCACAATGATCGGCTATGAAAAGCCAACTGACATTTACTCCTGAGGTGCTGACTTGTTGCACCCTCGACAATTACTGTGATTATTATTATTTGAGCCTGCTGGTCATCTATGAACATTTTAACATCTTGGCCATGTTCTGTTATAATCTCCACCCGGCACAGCCAGAAGAGGACTGGCCCCCCCAAATAGCCTGGTTCCTTTCTAGGTTTCTTCCTAGGTTATGGCCTTTCTAGGGAGTTTTTCCTAGCCACCGTGCTTCTACACCTGCATTGCTTGCTGTTTGGGGTTTTAGGCTGGGTTTCTGTACAGCACTTTGAGATATCAGCTGATGTAAGAAGGGCTTTATAAATACATTTGATTTGATTTGAACCCTCGGGCAGCCAGTTGGGGAACCCTGTTTACCCTCGGGCAGCCAGTTGGGGAACCCTGTTTACCCTCGGGCAGCCAGTTGGGGAACCCTGTTTACCCTCGGCCAGCCAGTTGGGGAACCCTGTTTACCCTCGGGCAGCCAGTTGGGGAACCCTGTTTACCCTCGGCCAGCCAGTTGGGGAACCCTGTTTACCCTCGGGCAGCCAGTTGGGGAACCCTGTTTACCCTCGGGCAGCCAGTTGGGGAACCCCGTTTACCCTCGGGAAGCCAGTTGGGGAACCCCGTTTACCCTCGGGAAGCCAGTTGGGGAACCCCGTTTACCCTCGGGCAGCCAGTTGGGGAACCTTGCTAACCCTCGGGCAGCCAGTTGGGGAACCCTGTTTTAGGACATCATCTGTAACAAGAATTAAACCTTATATTTTGTTGACAACCACTAAAATAAACAAGTAAAACCTGAAAAAAAGCACAACAGAGACAGGGAAGCTGTAGGGACAGGGAAGCTGTAGGGACAGGGAAGTTTTTTACCAAAGATACTAAGAACTCTTAACAGGTTTCACCTATTCCTCTGGAGTTTACCACACTGGAATACACACAGACACTCACATTCTAGACATTCAGAACACTGACAAGTTTAGACCCTCCTAGACTAACAGAACACTGACAAGGTCAGACCCTCCTAGACTAACAGAACACTGACAAGGTCAGACCCTCCTAGACTAACAGAACACTGACAAGGCCAGACCCTCCTAGACTAACAGAACACTGACAAGGTCAGACCCTCCTAGACTAACAGAACACTGACAAGTTTAGACCCTCCTAGACTAACAGAACACTGACAAGTTTAGACCCTCCTAGACTAACAGAACACTGACAAGGTCAGACCCTCCTAGACTAACAGAACACTGACAAGTTTAGACCCTCCTAGACTAACAGAACACTGACAAGGTCAGACCCTCCTAGACTAACAGAACACTGACAAGGTCAGACCCTCCTAGACTAACAGAACACTGACAAGTTTAGACCCTCCTAGACTAACAGAACACTGACAAGTTTAGACCCTCCTAGACTAACAGAACACTGACAAGTTTAGACCCTCCTAGACTAACAGAACACTGACAAGGTCAGACCCTCCTAGACTAACAGAACACTGACAAGGTCAGACCCTCCTAGACTAACAGAACACTGACAAGGTCAGACCCTCCTAGACTAACAGAACACTGACAAGGCCAGGCCCTCCTAGACTAACAGAACACTGACAAGGTCAGACCCTCCTAGACTAACAGAACACTAACAAGGTCAGACCCTCCTAGACTAACAGAACACTGACAAGGTCAGACCCTCCTAGACTAACAGAACACTGACAAGGTCAGACCCTCCTAGACTAACAGAACACTAACAAGGCCAGGCCCTCCTAGACTAACAGAACACTGACAAGGTCAGACCCTCCTAGACTAACAGAACACTGACAAGGTCAGACCCTCCTAGACTAACAGAACACTGACAAGGTCAGACCCTCCTAGACTAACAGAACACTGACAAGGCCAGGCCCTCCTAGACTAACAGAACACTGACAAGGTCAGACCCTCCTAGACTAACAGAACACTGACAAGGTCAGACCCTCCTAGACTAACAGAACACTGACAAGGCCAGGCCCTCCTAGACTAACAGAACACTGACAAGGTCAGACCCTCCTAGACTAACAGAACACTGACAAGTTTAGACCCTCCTAGACTAACTCTCTCCCCCCTCTCCGTCTCCCCCTCCCGCCCCCCTCTCTCTCTCTCCCCCCTCTCCATCTCTCTCCCCCCTCTCCATCTCTCTCTCCCCCCTCTCCAGCTCTCTCTCCCCCCTCTCCATATCTCTCTCCTGCCCCCCTCTCTCTCCCCCTCTCCGTCTCTCTCTCCCCCTCTCCGTCTCTCTCTCCCCCCCCTCTCCATCTCTCCGTCTCCACCTCCCGCCCCCCTCTCTCCGTCTCTCTCCCCCTCCCACCCCCCTCTCTGTCTCCCCCTCCCACCCCCCTCTCTCCGTCTCTCTCCCCCTCCCCCCTCTCTGTCTCCCCCTCCCGCACCCCTCTCTCTCTCTCCCCCCTCTCCGTCTCTCTCCCGCCCCCCTCTCTTCATCTCTCTCTCCCGCCCCCCCTCTCTCTCCCCCTCTCCGTCTCTCTCCCCCCCTCTCCATCTCTCCGTCTCCACCTCCCGCCCCCCTCTCTCCGTCTCTCTCTTCCCCCCTCTCCATCTCTCTCTCCCACCCCCTCTCTCCATCTCTCTTCTTCTCATCCCCTCTGTACTATTGTGCAGGATTTTCTCCTCTTTCGTTCCTTAACAGCTGCACGCCAGCCACACACACACACACACACAAACAAACTCACCTGTTATAATTATAGATGTGCAGACAATTGATGTCATTGTTTTGTTCTCACATTACTTTCAGCTAGCTAGCACTGACTCATAACGCTAGTTACAGCGCTGAACCAAGACACACACACACACACACACACACACACACACACACACACTGAGCTGTAGTAGTGTTTATCCCAGTGTGTGGGAACGGTTTGACTCAACCCTCATTACTACTGTCCTTTCCTAGGGAACAGAGAGGAGGAACACGCATACACTCAGTGAACAGCAGCAGCCGCACACACACACACAAGCAAACATGTTAGAAGAAGAGAGTATTTGAAGACCTAAAGACACAGACAGACAACTACATAAGTCTATAGTAATGATAAGTCCAATGGGGGGAGATCACACACACACACAAACACCCCCTCCTGTGTTCTGGTCGTGATGGATGTGTTGCCATGGTGATTTGTTGCTGGCTGTAGCTGCCCTCACACCATTTCCCCTTCTCCTCCCTCCTGTCTCCTCTGTCATCCCTTCTCTTCCACCACATCTACTCAATCCCTTCTCTTCCACCACCTCTACTCAATCCCGTCTCTTCCACCACCTCTACTCAATCCCGTCTCTTCCACCACCTCTACTCAATCCCGTCTCTTCCACCACCTCTACTCAATCCCGTCTCTTCCACCACCTCTACTCAATCCCGTCTCTTCCACCACCTCTACTCAATCCCGTCTCTTCCACCACCTCTACTCAATCCCGTCTCTTCCACCACCTCTACTCAATCCCTTCTTCCACCACCTCTACTCAATCCCTTCTCTTCCACCACCTCTACTCAATCCCTTCTCTTCCACCACCTCTACTCAATCCCTTCTCTTCCACCACCTCTACTCAATCCCTTCTCTTCCACCACCTCTACTCAATCCCTTCTCTTCCACCACCTCTACTCAATCCCTTCTCTTCCACCACCTCTACTCAATCCCTTCTCTTCCACCACCTCTACTCAATCCCTTCTCTTCCACCACCTCTACTCAATCCCTTCTCTTCCACCACCTCTACTCAATCCCTTCTCTTCCACCACCTCTACTCAATCCCTTCTCTTCCACCACCTCTACTCAATCCCTTCTCTTCCACCACCTCTACTCAATCCCTTCTCTTCCACCACCTCTACTCAATCCCTTCTCTTCCACCACGTCTACTCAATCCCTTCTCTTCCACCACGTCTACTCAATCCCTTCTTCCACCTCTATCTTTGTATTCAATGATGGGAGATGGATGCAAGATATTCTGTCAAGCACACACAGACACCTGTACTCCGTATATATTTTACTTAGACGCTATTGCACACAGAGAAAGTCAGCCATGAGTAGGGTGAACTAAAAATAAAATGTCCACCTACACACACTCATACGCTCTCGCTCATGGACAGGGATGTGTGTGTGTGTGTTATACTAACTCCCTAGAGTAAAGGGTTTGTGTTGGTACTTGTCAAGGGAGAATGCATTTGCGTTGAAGTGTGTGTGAAACTATGAGCTCGTTAACAACAGGGGGGTTATTTAAATAAAGAATCACCTTATAGCATGAACAGCACCATCTAGTGGTCAGAACCTTTATATATAGTTTTTTTTTTAACTAGGCAAGTCATTTAAGAACAAATTCTTATTTACAATGACGGCTGACCTAGTGTTCAGAACCTGGTCATATCAGGATGCAGGATGGGACATAAACCCAACAACTTCAATTACAAATTTCTCTGAACAGGGTGAAAACACCATCACCAAATTCACTGAGAATACATTACATAGGAAGAAACAATACTCCAAGCGACAGCTCCATATTACATGTCAAACATAGAGAACGGACACTATATACTTGTTGTTTGGTTGGGGTGTTGGAGGTCCGTGGATGGCTTTTGACCCCTTTTTTAGATTCCTCATGTCGTACTCATTGTTAGAAATAGTTTTCGTCCAAATCAGCTTTTAGGTATTAGAATTCATATAATATTCAATAATTGTATTTAAAAAAATCAAAACGGCCATTTTGGATGCAATCAATTCACTTTAATTTATATTTCAACAAAATATTTTTTATTGAGTGTTTATCTTGTCCGTTTCTAACTACAGAAACGTTTCCAGAACCATTTGAAGTGTCATGAAATGACCCGAGAGGGAGATGGGGGGGGGGGGGATCCTACGAAGCAGAAATGGAAGGAGAAAACACAGAAATACACTAGAAACGAGAAAGCAGCCAAGTCCTTTTCCCCCTCTCACACCCCAACCCAACATACACAGGACACACACCTATAGGACGTACATGCCAGGTGGTGTCTGAGACTCCTGCCATCCGAGACATGGACTGCTCTCCATGCCTCCGTCCAGCAGACCGTACCGGCGTATCAAATCTCAGATGTCCCCTGACCATAAGACTATCCACACTGACTCTATGCTCATCCACAGGTCTCTTCCCACTCAGAGACACACACACACACACCCCATCACACCTACACTGCTGCTAATATGATTATTAATTAGATGTATTACCACTACACTGCTGTTCATTGATTACCATTAGTATATATTTACCCTGCTACTAGTCAGTATTACTCCTGTTAACATGTATATATTACCACTAGTATCGTCCTGCTAACAGTCACTTGTCAGCCCTGTTATCTTCTCTAGGGTAGGGGGCAGCATTCGGAATTTTGGATGAAAAGCATGCCCAAATTAAACTGCCAGCTACTTATCCCCAGAAGATAAGATATGCATATTATTAGTAGATTTGGATAGAAAACACTCTGAAGTTTCTAAAACTGTTTGAATCATGTCTGTGAGTATAACAGAACTTATGTAGCAGGCGAAACCCCGAGGACAAACCATTCAGATTGTTTTTGTTTGAGGTCACCCTGTTTTCAATGAGTTTTCATTGGGAATCCAGATTTCTAAGGGACTTGCTGGCAGTTCCTACCGCTTCCACTGGATGTCACCAGTCTTTAGAAATTGGTTGAGGTTATTCCTTTGTGTAATGAAGAAGTACGGCCATCTTGAAAAAGTGTCACTTCATGTGTACTGTTTGATATAGGCGCAAGACCAGAAAGCATGCTTGTTTTCTTCCTGTATTGAACACAGATCATCCCGTCTTCAATTTGATCGATTATTTACTTTAAAAAATACCTAAAGTTGTATTACAGGTAACTTTTGAGATATTTTGTCGTCACGTTGCGCAAGTCGGAACCAGTGTTTTTCTGGATCAAACACGCCAAATAAAATGGACATTTTGGATATATATATCGACGGAATTAAACGAACAAAAAAAAACATTTGTGATATTTATGGGACATATTGGAGTGCCAACAACAGAAGCTCGTCAAAGGTAAGGCATGAATTATATTTTTTATTTCTGCGTTTTGTGTCGCGCCTGCAGGGTTGAAATGTTCTCTCTCTTTTGTTTACTATGGGTGCTATGCTCAGATAATAGCATCGCATGCTTTCGCCGAAAAGCCTATTTGAATTCTGACATGTTGGCTGGATTCACAACACGTGTAGCTTTAATATGGTATCTTTCATGTTATGATTTAATGAAAGTTAGATTTTTATAGTAATTAATTAGAATTTGGCACGCTGCATTTTCGCTGGATTTTGGCCAAGTGAGACAGTAGCGTCCAGCCTAAACTCAGATTTTGGGATATAAATATGTATTGTGTAACATGAAGTCCTATGAGTGTCATCTGATGAAGATCATCAAAGGTTAGTGATTAATTTTAACTCTATTTCTGCTTTTTGTTACTTCTCTCTTTGGCTGGAAAAATGGCTGTGTATTTCTGTGGCTATGTACTGACCTAACATAATCGCAAGGTGTGCTTTCGCCGTAAATCCGTTTTGAAATCAGACACTTTGGTTGGATTAACGAGAGGTTTATCTTTAAAGTGGTGTATAATGCTTGTATGTTTGAGGAATTTTAATTATGAGATTTCTGTTGTTTTGAATTTGGCGCCCTGCAATTTCACTGACGCTACCGTCCCACATACCCTAGAGAAGTTAACATGTATATGCGCCTTTCACACACACACACACACACACACACACACACACACCCCCCCCGTTGGGAAAATGTGGCGCTGTACATTTGACCGGCAGTACTTTGATTGAACAGCCATTTGAGAAATGTACCAGACCCATATGCATTGGATGAGTAACCCATTAGGGCGGTCCAACCAGAGTGCTCAGAATGACAGAAATCACATGTAGATTATGGTAATTAATATTAACAGAACATACAACACCTGTAATGAAGCAGCCAAAAATTATTATTTTTTAAATGTTTATATATTTCATGTTAACAACATATTCATTATTAAAGAGAGATGTTGTCCTGACATTTCTTATACCCATTCATGCCTTACATGCTGACCAATACCAGCGTTAGTGATGTGTGGTTTGTCTCATAACCTGCAGTTACATCCACAATTTATATCTATTTGTATTTATTATGGATCCCCATTATCTAATGCCAAGACAGCAGCTACTCGTCCTGGGTCCAGCAAAATTAAGGCAGTTATATATATGTTTTAAACATTACAATACATTCACAACAGATTTCACAACACATTGTGTGCCCTCGGGCCCCTTCTCTACAACACAAAATCCATGTTATCGTGTGTGTATGCATATATCTGTGCCTTTGTGTGTGTCTCTTCATAGTCCCCGCTGTTCCATAACGTGTATTTTTACCAGATTTTTTTTATCTGATTCTACTGCTGCATCAGTTACCTGATGTGGAATAGAGTTCCATGTAGTCATGGCTCTATGTAGTACTGTGTACCTTCCATCGTCTGTTCTGGACTTGGGGACTGTGCAGAGACCTCTGGTGGCATGCATTGAGGGGTATGCACGGGTGTCTGAGCTGTGTGCCAATAGTTCAAACAGACAGCTCGGGGGATTCAACATGTCAATACCTCTCACAAATACAAGTAGTGATGAAGTCAATCTCTCCTCCACTTTGAGCCAGGAGAGATTGACATGTATGTTATTAATATTAGCTCTCTGTGTACATCCAAGGGCCAGCCGTGCTGCCCCTGGTTTGAGCCAATTGTAAATTTCCTAGGTCCCTCTGTGGCACCTGACCACACGACTTAACAGTAGTCCAGGTGTGACAAAACTAGGGCCTGTAGGATCTGCCTTGTTGATAGTGTTAAGAAGGTACAGCAGCGCTTTATTATGGACAGACTTCTCCCCACCTTAGCTACTGTTGCATCAACATGTTTTGACCATGACAGTCTTCAATATGCGCCTTGGAATTTGATAAGAAGGACCGTGAGCAGTGCGTCCCGGACGTGTCTGTCTTCACTTGTAGCTTACTTCGGAGCGGAGATGCCTGTGAGAACGACCCGATCACATGATGGGCATTGGCTAATAAGAACTGAGATATCTGAGATAGCCATGTGAGTGAGGTGCTTCAGAGCCCGGCTATTGACAGCCGGGAGAGGGGAATTATCATTATTATATTCAGCCCGAGGGCACAACGGCCCCTTTGGCTGCAAAAGGAATGGATTATTTTATTTATTTTTTAACACAAGGGGGATGTCACCGGGAAATTCGAGGTCTGGTGAGAATATTATCAAGTGCTTGACAAATTGTGAATGAGAGACTGATGAAGTGTGTACAGTCTGTACAAGAAACAAAGCAGAGCTCATGCCTATTATGATGATCAGAAAAAAGTTGCATGAGATTCGCATCATGCAGCCTTAGAATGTATAAATATCAAAACATTATAGCCCAAAGTTTGAAGAACTAAAGTCACATAAATAACTTAATTAAGCATATAGGAACACCTGTTTCTTTGTTAACCGATCATGTGTGCGGTCCCTCGGAAATCGTTGGCAGAAAATCTCATTTTATTCAGCTATGTTCAATTGTATTCTTCATACTATAAAATAATCTAAAAATAATGCCATGGAATTCTAAGCAAATCTTGTCTGCTAAATTAACTAGTGTAGCCCACAGCCATAGCCAGATCAGGACCTAACAGCCATATGGCCTAGCCAGATCAGGACCTAACAGCCATATGGCCTAGCCAGATCAGGACCTAACAGCCATATGGCCTAGCCAGATCAGGACCTAACAGCCATATGGCATAGCCAGATCAGGACCTAACAGCCATATGGCATAGCCAGATCAGGACCTAACAGCCATATGGCATAGCCAGATCAGGACCTAACAGCCATATGGCATAGCCAGATCAGGACCTAACAGCCATATGGCATAGCCAGATCAGGACCTAACAGCCATATGGCATAGCCAGATCAGGACCTAACAGCCATATGGCATAGCCAGATCAGGACCTAACAGAATATCACACTTGACTCAAGTCATTCAATGTTTAAAATAACACTTCGTTAACTAAAGAAAAGAAAATAGCCTACTAAATAGGCCAAGCCTAACTAATATATTTGTTTACCCTGATTTTACCAGATAAGTTGACTGAGAACACATTCTCATTTACAGCAATGACCCTGGGGGATAGTTACAGGGCAGAGGAAGGGGGATGAATGAGCCAATTGGAAGATGGGGATGATTAGGTGGCCAGATGGTATGAGGGACAGCTTGGAAATTTAGCCAGGACACCGGGGTTAACACCCCCTACTCCTACAATAAGTCCCATGGGATCTTTAGTGACCACAGAGAGTCAAGACACCCTTTTAACGTCCCATCAGAAAGACGGCACCCTACACAGAGCAGTGTCCCCAATCACTGCCCTGGGGCATTGGGATCTTTGTTTAGACCAGAGGAAAGAGTGCCTCCTACTTGCCCTCCAACACCACTTCTAGCAACATCAAGCATTTTTTTGGCTGTTTTAATGCTAATTTCCTGCAATTCTACAAAATGTTCCAAGTCTTGTGTGTTTAAATGATACGAGGCGTCCAAACCCAACCGAGTCACCCCCCCCCCCCCCCCCCCAAGGAAAAGTTGTTTGTTTTTGTAGTCGGGACTGTGTGTATTGACCCCGTTCTGGGTCCGGATACAGACCCCCAGTTGTGTATGGGGGGCCTAAATAAATCAAGCAATTCAATTAAATAGCTCAGGTCTTGAAAATATAGGCAACATTTTTCCCCTCCGTATCCACAATGTACATAAATGAGGCAAATACAGATGAGTTACCTGTCATTTTCCCCCCTCCCTGTACATAATCTTTTACTCAGTTTCTTCTTCACATCAGCAAATAAACGACAGGTTTCAGAATCTCACTTTATATAGACTAGGGGCTCTATCACTCTATTCTGCTGCTTCCTCCTCCTGTCCCAAATCAAGTAGCCTATTTTACCCTGAATCACGTGCAGTGGCTCATTTTCATAAAGCGAATAGACCGTTTTGTCAAAATTAGATTGACACATTTGGCTTGATGAAAGGGGGACCCTCTGACAGTCATTTAAGAGAATACCATTTTTTTTTTTGTGTGTGTAAAACTCTTCCAAAATACGGAGCCGGTCGGTATTTCACATTTTCACACAGATCCGAGTTCCGTGGTTACCGAGCGGGATCTGACCCAGGATCCGAGGGTTAACTACAAAATTAGTGATATGAACCGGCCAGATCCCAGGTAATTGGGTAGATCCGTGAAGACCTCTAGTAGGAAGCACGACTCAGTAACTTGTTGCAGTCACAATCTGGTTACCTATCAGTACAAAAGAAAGTCGTTACATATTTACACACTTATTTCCAAGTTAAACGTCTACACTACCCACAATGCACTATTTCTCAAGGTCATATGGAGGACCTCCTCTGTGCTACAGATTTCGTATGCTATGTTAGGTACACCTCAGGCTATTCAGACTTTGTGACGTGGGCTCAAACGAAAGAGCAAAATCATACCTGCTCTAATTGTGTACTACCTTATCTGTTCTCCTGTTTTTGTTTTGTTTGGGGTGGCAGGTAGCCTAGTGGTTAGACACGCTGGGCCAGTAACCCATAGGTTGCTAGATCGAATCCCTGAGCTCGCAAGGTAAAAATCTGTCGTTCTGCCCCTGAACAAGGCACTTAACCCACTGTTCCTAGGCCGTCATTGTAAATAAGAATGTGTTCTCAACTGACTTGCCCGGAATACTCTCTGTGAAGTATGTCTAGGGGATTGGCGGGCTTGGTCCTCCATAGTACATCACACCCCGGAAAAATACGCCTTTAGGCATTCTGATCTGTTTTATGTAATACCCCCCCCCCCCCCCCCCAAAAAATAACAAGTGAGGTGTAACTTTGCATATGGATTTGCATTAGTATAGACATGTTACACGTGGTTATGTTTCTACCTACATAGCTACTACCCTTTAAGGATAGGCTGTGTTTTCAAAATGCATAGTGCCTCCAGTTCATTGCAAAGTGAGGTGTGACGTGCTGAAGCCTACTGCGGCCTTTATGCACTTTAGGGTGAATGGGAAGCGTACTTCAATTACCACTTGAGAAATAAAAATAACATTTTTTTTTTTTTTTTTTTTAATCGTGGCCATCAGAAGTGTTTTTTTTTTTTAAACATGTGAATTAGAATTGTTATGCAATGATTGGGTTTCTAAAAACACGGTTCACTCCAGCAACAATGAGAAGCAGAAGCTCTCGTGCCATCTGACAGACTTAAACAACATAGGTTCTGTATCTGTACACATGTGATAAACATAACGACTAATGAAAATAAACTATTTCATTCCACTAAATTATGCAAAATTGCCCTACAGACCAATAAGCATGACTGATCAAATGTATTTACATCGACTGGTATTTCTATCAGCGAATAGGCTGAAAATAATTATTTTGCAAATGGGAATTTTTTCCCCCCCTAGACAATTGTCTAAAAATGGGCTTTTCATTTTTTTTGTTAATCGTCTAAAACACAGCTATTACTGGCTAATGAAAACCCTGCCACACACTTACTCAGACACACACAACACTTAGTGTCTTCAGAAAGTATTTACACTCCTTGACTTATTCCACATTTTGTTGTGTTAGAGCCTGAATTTAAAAAATGTATTCAATTTAGATTTGAGTCACTGGCCTACACACACACACATACCCCATGTCAGTGGACATTTTTACAAATGAATTAAAAATGAATTCAACCCCTTTGTTATGTGAAGCCTAAATAAGTTCAAGAGTAAAAATGTTCCAAGTCATATAAAGTTGCATGGACTCACTCTGTGTGCAGTAATGGTGTTTGAATGACTACCTCATATCTGTACCCCACACATACAATTATCTTGAAAATTTAAAAAAAAAAAAGTTCCCTCAGCCGAGCAGTAAATGTCAAACAGGCTCTACCCCAAAAAGAAGGGAGGTTTTCCAATGCCTCGCAAAGAAGGGCACCTATTGGTTGATGGAAATAAATAAATAATCAAAAGCAGACATTGAATATTCCTTTGAGCATGGTGAAGTTATTAATTACACTTTGGATGGTAAAGCAATATACCCAGTCGCTACTAAGATACAGGCGTCCTTCCTAACTCAGTGGCCGGGGAGGAAGGAAACTAGTCAGGGATTTCACCATGAGGCCAATGGTGACTTTAAAACAGCTACAGAGTTTAATGGCTATAATAGGAGAAAACTGAGGATAGATCAACAACAGTGTAGTTACTCCACAATACTAACCTAATTGACAGAGTGAAAAGGAAGCTGGTACAGAATAAAAAATATTCAGAAACATGCATCCTGTTTGACACAAGGCAGTAAAGTAATAATGAAAAAAAAAAATGCAATGCAATTAACTTTTTGTCCTGAATACAAAGTGTTATGTTTGTGGAAAATCCAATACAACACATTACTGAGTACCACTCTCCATATTTTCAAGCATGGCGGTGGCTGTATCATGTGATGGGTATGCTTGTAATCGTTAAGGACTGGGGAGTTTTCAGGATGATAAAATATATATATATATTTTTAAAATGGTGCTAAGCACAGACAAAATCCTAGGAGGAAAACCTGGTTCAGTCTGCTTTCCAACAGACACTGGGAGGTGAATTCACTTTCAGCAGGACAATAACCTAAAACACAAGGCCAACTCTACACTGGAGATGTTTGCCAAGTTAGTTTTGAAAATCTATGGAAAGACCGGAAAATGGTTGTCGAGCAATGATCAACAACCAATTTGATAGAGCTTGAAGAATTTTGAAAATAATCCAGGTATGGAAAGCTCTTTGAGATTTACAACTGTGAGTCTTTCTGGGTAATCGCTGCCAAAGGTGCTTCTACAAAGTATTGACTCCAGGGTGTGAATACTTATGTAAATTAGATATATTTCTGTATTTAACTTTTAATAAAATGTGCTAACATTCCTAAAAACATGTTTTGACTGTCATTATGGGGGTATTGTGATGTCATTATGGGGTATTGTGTGTAGATGGTTGGAACACATCCATTTCATCCACTTTAACTGGTGCATCATGTGACAGTAAAACTTCAAACTAATCCAACACACAATTAAGGGCAACACACAGCTCAACTGGGAAGGCCAGTTCTCTCTCTCTCTCACACACACACACACACACACACACACTTAAGCCAGAGCTTGTAGCTCCCAGCTAGCATGCAATCTTGGTGTATAACCAGACCGACTTACAGGAGCCCAAGGGCACAGATTTTTCACCTAGTCGGCTCGAGGATTCGAACCTGCGTCATTTTGGTTACTGGCCTGCCGCCCTGGTCAAAAGTAGTGCCCTATATAGGGTGAGATAATGTGTGATGCCATTTGGCACGCAATCTTTATCAACTAAAAGTTGAACCCTACGTAGGCGTTTTATAGACATTGTAATGTCCTAAAGATGGATTTTTATTATCCCTCCTTCCTGACTGTCACAAGTGGGGAACACCACGGCTGCTCAGAGAAAACTGACCTTTGGAATAGCTGATTAACTATACAGGAGAAAACAGACATGTAAGACAGACAGGTAACTAGACTTGGCAGCCCTTTCGAAAGACTGACAGTTAAAAGGAACACACCTTGCTGTTACAGCCTTCTAGACCAGAGGTCATTCTGTGCTGAACAATAACACAATGCTTTGCACAACAGACGACAAGGGCTGGGTCCTATTCATTAGTGCAGACCGTAGCAAAACGCTTTGCAACAGAAAATGAAAACGTGCAGAAAATGTCCATGATTCTAGGGCTGGCACAATTATTTATGGTATTTTTCTTAAAACTGCATTGTTGGTTAAGGGCTTGTAAGTAATCATTTCACTGTAAGGTCTACCTGTTGTATTTGGCACACGTGACAAAAAAACATTTGATTTGATCAAGAAAACAAAATAAGTCATAACTATAAAAATAGAACAGCTGACTGGAGACGGGACGGCCGGGCAAATCGAGAGGTTGACTCTTAATGTGTTTTAAACTTTGTTGCTCCTTGCTAAAAAACAAGCAAATTAGTATTCTGTCGCCTTGGTAACACACCCCACAATGCAGCAGCAGCACGTAGAAATGAAATGAATAGAAAGGGATTGGAACCTCTAACACAGGCAATTTGAATGGTAAAGTCATGGGTACACTTGCAATGGCTGCCTGGCATTGGGTTACCATTTCCATGGTAATGTAGAACAGGTCAGAGTACTCAACCAGGGGTCCGAAGCCACCTAGGGGTCCGCGACGGTACTGCATCTTTAATGATGTCAAATTAAATCTCAACTCCTGGTTGAGTATCAGTATCTGTCAGGCTTTGAAAAAGCACCAGGCTCCCATTGCGACAAGTGCCGCTGGCTGCTGGTAAGCTTTTTTGACTTGGAAATAAACACCTTTGTTTAACCAGCTCAACAGCTGCTCTCAGTGAAAACGTGTTTAGAGTTAGCCTTCTAGCTAATAGGCTGTTACAGTTTACACTTCCTCTTCCAGTTATAATGTAGGGAGGTGAAAATGATGAAAAAACCAAGCTACCAAATCTATTCATTGTTGATCATTTTCCCTTGCCATTATCATTCACCTGATGATAAAACAAGACATTGGGATTCATTTTTATTTATTTTTGCTACTGTATGACAGTGGTCCCTGGGTCGAGGGTTCGCCAGGGAGGGGATCCCTGATGTATAATGTTAACTGATGTGGCTCATGCAATGGAATGTCATTTATGATGTCAGTTGAGTCAACAAACCACAGCACAAAATTTAAGCACCAATTTTGCTCCTATGGGTACAGTCGCTATGGCCACCAGTCCACCCATTATGACATCGTTACCAACTTGAATGGGGATGTCCGTTCTATTCAAGGCTTTTGTGCCCCCTGCCCCACTTCCTAAAGGGAAGTGGACTGCAGCGTGAGGGGATGCAGAGGCTCGCCTTGTAGGGAGCTTTTCTGAACCACTCCCCAGGTGTGCCGATCTTACTGATGCTTCTCCAGTCACCGAAGCATTACTCAGGTGGGTGCTACATTTCAGTAGTGGACGATCCAGCCTACCTGAGCTGTGAGCTGTGACTATCGAAGACGACGAGGTGCCCGATAAAGAGCTCCGTGGCTCGTCTATCTGATGTCTGGACTTTCCCGCCTGGCGGTACCATCTACACGCCCTCTCAAGATCAATATTACCTTTCTGAACTGCCTATCATCCAAAGCTGTGGAAAACCAATCGCCCAAGATCTGCCAGATCCCTACATTTGTTTTGTTAAATTGTTTGTGGATTTTGAAGCGACTTAGATTCTAATTGTAATGAAAAGCGCTATTTAAAATGAATATTGGCTGTTTGTGAATAAATACATGTGGCTGTGTGTGTGTGTCTGTCCTAGCCAAAGCAGACTAGGAAGCTGCAGAGTTGAGTTTTATAGTGCTTTCAGAAAGTATTCAGACCCCCTGACTTTTTCCTCATTTTGTTACATTACAGCCTTATTCTAAAATGGATTAAATTGTTCCCCCCTCAACCTACACACACAATACCCCATAATGACAAAGCAAAAACAGGTAAAGAAATTTTTGTAAATGTATTTTAAAAAATTAAAAAATGAAATACCACATTTACATAAGTATTCAGACCCTTTACTCAGTACTTTGTTGAAGCACCTTTGGCAGTGATTACAGTCTTGATTCTTCTTGGATATGACGCTACAAAGTGTCTCCCATTCTTCTCTGCAGATCCTTTCAAGCGCTGTCAGGTGGGATGGGGAGCGTCGCTGCACAGCTATTTTCAGGTCCCTCCAGAAATGAGAAATCGGGTTCAAGTCCAGGCTCTGTCTGGGCCACTCAAGGACAGAGACTTGTCCCGAAGCTACTCCTGCGTTGTCTTGGCTGTGTGCTTAGGGTCGTTGTCCTGTTGGAAGGTGAATCTTCACCCCAGTCTGAGGTCCTGAGCGCTCTGAAGCAGATTATCAAGGATTTCTCTGTACTTTGCTCCATTCATCTTTCCCTCAAATCCTGACTAGTCTCCCAGTCCCTGCCGCTGAAAAACATCCCCACGGCATAATGTTGCCATCACCATGGGGATAATGCCAGGTGTGCCTTTCCACTTTGTCATTATGGATTATTGTGTTAAACTGTAGATTGATTAGGGGGCGGGAATATTTAATCCATTTTTTTGGAATAAGGCTTTAACGTAACAAAATGTTGCAAAATGGAAGGGGTCTGAATACACTGTATATATCTTTACCCCCAATAGGGAGTAGGTCTTGATTACCATTTCTGTTTGAAAACCTTTGCTCGAGTCTGGCCATTGTCTCTCATATTTGAATAAGTAAACATACAAACAAAATGCCAAACAAATAACAGACTTAGTCCTATTATTTGACTTGTCACCCCCTCTTACGGTTACAACAAACATTTCCCCCCAGATACCCAATTCAACCACTGGAGAAATCCTCTCACAAGGATCTCAAAACAGTTTCTAATACACAATGAATTTAAAAACACAGCCCTACCCCTTGCTAATCAGGAAACTTTGGCGTATGTTGTGGTGGACTGTCATTACAATTACTTCATGGAAATCTGGGAAAATTGTGTTTTGTAGTGTAGCTAGCCACTGAATATGGCTCTGAATTCACTGTCAGCATGCAGTCAAAACCACAACCACTTTTGGAGCTAACTAGTGCTCTCAAATTGGATCCTGAATGATGTCGACAGCTGATGGGAGTTGTATTGATAACAGTGACCATGGTTACAACACCAATATCCCGTTATTATTCTGGGATACTCAATAGTTACTATAGTTAGATACATGCAGCTTATCTTCTGTCATAGCTTGTTGTCCTAGATGACTAAATAAAGTATAAATGTCTTCCATCAATAGAACCAACGCATTACTAATCTAGTTAACTCTGGTTGTCTGTTTCGTTTAGGGACCGGGGAGAAAACACAACAGTGGAAAGATAAGTCCAGTTGTCTGTTTCGTTTAGGGACCGGGGAGAAAACACAACAGTGGGAAGATAAGTCCAGTGCAAAAACGGCATAATGTCATCAGTTTGACCAGTTTTAAGGAAATAAAAAGCTTTCTCTGATAAAACGAGACCAACTGTGAAGTGTTATGTGGTTGAAATTGTATTTTACCTTTATTTAACTAGGCAAGTCAGTTAAGAACAAATTCTTATTTTCAATGACGGCCTAGGAACAGTGGAAAATACTTGCTTGCAAAACAAGTGTTGAAGATAACACATTACACACGTAGTCACATTTTCTCAAGAGACGCTGAAATAAATAATTGCCACTCCTGTTACCAAGACAAAAATTAACATCGGTTGTATCATTTTACTGCAAGACATGCATAATTCTGCATGAGTTAATATTACATAACTCTACATGTTTTTTTAATTTAACCTTTATTTTACCTTCATTTAACTAGGCAAGTCAGTTAAGAACAAGTTCTTATTTACAATGACGGCCTACCGGGGAACAGTGGGTTAACTGCCTTGTTCAGGGGCAGATTTTTACCTTGTCAGCTCGATCTTGCAACCTTTCAGTTACTAGTCCAACACTCTAACCACTAGGCTCCCTGCCACCCCTACACTCTAACCACTAGGCTACCTGCCACTCCTACACTCTAACCACTAGGCTACCTGCCACCCCTACACTCTAACCACTAGGCTACCTGCCACCCCTACACTCTAACCACTAGGCTACCCTGCCGCCCCCATGTGAGAGGTTATAGGTCCATACTTCATTTACTCTTTAATTTAACCCATATGAATTTCAAATTTGGAATAATACATTTATTAATGACACAGGGATTCTCGTGAGCGGGATATCAAAGGTACATGTACAAAGCTTATCCTGAATAAGACCTTAAGTGGGATATGAGCTAATACCCGGAATAGTGTGCGCATGTAAACGTGGTCATTGCTAACTTAACTACCTAATATACATTGAGGAAATAAGTTCTACTAAGTGGCTAGCTAGCTAGCTAGCGTTAGCAATTTTTGGTGGTCAATGAGACAGAGCTAGCTAACAAAAGTATAATTTCAGATTAAAAAATGACTCCAGCAACAGGCTCTGTACTTCAGGAATCACAGTAGAAAGAACTGTTAAACATGTAATACTGTTAAACATGTATTTTTTTAATAGACGCTGTATTTCCACATTGCCCTTCAAGCGATTTAAATGTGAGCTCGTCCGACCCAACGACAGCTGCTATCCATTGGAGCACTGCGATTGGTTGCTGAAACTTCAGGGCCGTGGCTTAGCGAAGGATGTATTACAAGCCAGCGTCATGTCATCTGATGTGAAGTGTTTCCCAAGCAGACTCACTACAGCCCCTAGCCCGTGTGTTATGTGATGCTGTGGAGGGGTCAGGGTTAGCCCTAAACTGGGTTTGTAGGTGAAAGGGCACGAATGGACATGAAGACTCACACAGTAGGGATGGGCACAGTTAATAAAATATCCAGATATCAAACTGAGGTTAGTATTCGAATGCTTGTTCATTGTTGGGGGGGCAGGCCTATTTTGACAATAAAAAGTTTGTTATAACAACGGTACATTATTTCCCCCACTTCAAAAAGCAATTACAGGCTCGCACCGAACAGAGTTTGAACAAGACCTGACACAGAACACTGCAAAACACTTCTGGTAACAGAATTTGTTCTATCACGGTGAAAAATCTGACTTCTCTTTCTGTTGTCAACCTCTGCCATGTGCATTTGCGTCATTCTGATTAGAGTCAAAAGCATGTTTTTTTTTTTTTTTTTACTATATACACATACAAAAATATTATTAAAAATTGTGAAATAATGTCAGATGTCCATCCCTAACACACACACACAGTAAAGCAGGGATGGATAAATACAATAAAAAAAATAAAAAACTGCTATTTTTACTCAGTCGGAGCCTGAACTGACTGTTCAGTGTTAGCACAGTAGAATTTCTAAACATGGTTGTGCATCAGCAGTTCTCTCATGTCACTCAATTAGCCTACGTCAGCAAACAACTGTTTTGATTGGTTAGTCTAGCGGCCAGCACTCTCCACTTAAAGTAATCAATTGCAAATATTTTTTTTTTCCCACTTTGTCATTGTGTGTAGACTGATGAGGGGGAAAAAATACTTTTAGAATAAGGCTGTAACGTAACAAAATGTGGGAAAAAAGGGGAAGGGGTCTGAATACTTTCTGAATGCACCGTACACCAGGTGCTGACACTTTGTACCGTGTGTGACACGATGTCATAGCATGTGTCACACTGCAGGGCTCCAGTGTGTCCGACCTGTGAGCTCAGAGGGCCATCTCTAAATAGAGACCACAGCCAGAAAGAGAAAAACCCCAAGTGTGTATGAGGGGGGGAACCCATTATGCAGCCTGATACAAAGCGTAAAACATTGCATCATTTTCCTCATAGACATGATTGGCTAGAATCACTCACTTGTATAGACAGTCCATGTCCCAAATGGCACCCTATTCCCTATATAGAGCCAGGGGTCACGTTACAGTTCTGCAATCTGCATTTTCAAAACAAACCATCAACAAAAAAACCTGCGTTTTAAACCATTTAAAACCTGCGTTTTAAACCATTTAAAACCTGCGTTTTAAACCATTTAAAACCTGCATTTTAAACCATTTAAAACCTGCATTTTAAACCATTTAAACCTGCGTTTTAAACCATTTAAACCTGCGTTTTATAAGTAAAAAAGGTATTTTTTGTAGGCTACACTGAGAAAAGTAGCAGAGAAAAGTCACGACACATCAGTCATGCCCTTTTCGTGAACTGTCATCCGAGTAGATCAGTGGAACTGAAGCACAAAATTAATCCGATGCCGAGCGTGAAATACAAAACCAAGCATTTTAGGTTCCGCATTTACAAAACAAAGCTTTTTATGTTCTGCGTTTACAAAACTAAGCAAGATACAGTATCTTAAGAATTGTATATATTTTGTTCTCATGAAAAACGCAGAATTCTACGTTAACACGACCCCCCCGATAGAGCACTACTTTAGAGCAAGGCCCACAATGCTCTGGTCAAAACGTAGTGCCCTATATAAGGAATAGGGTGCCATTTGAGACTGAAACTACGTGTGTTTACTCTGCTATTCAGGCTGCCCCCCCCCCCACCACCACCACCACCACCAATTGCTATCAATGGCTGCCCTGAGAAAACAAGCTTAGTTTGGTCATGACACTAAGAAGCTGATATGGGTTTCACTATTCGGACTTCGACCTTTACAGACATCTGCATTCACTTTACCTTTGTGCTAGTCATCGCACCTACATCAATCAATACACACACACACACACACACAGATGGAAAGAGCGAGACACACGCGTTCAAATTCCACCCAGGAAGACATGACCTGTTTTTTGTGTAACACACCCTGGATGCCAAGCCAATCACTGAGTGCTATGATTAAATGACAAATCATGTCGCCCGGAAACGATGAGAGAACCAGTGACACACACTGTTAATCTGTTTGTATAGCTACTAAAGAAAGCCTGATTCTAGCGTGCTAAACCCCTCCATGACCCCACCACCATCAGCTCAACTTCCTGGTTACGTCCCAAAAGGCACCCGCCAACATCGCTCGTACAAAAAATGTAGATATCTAAAGTGAAGGAAAGGAATTAAGAATGTGTGTATTGTGAAATTGTTAGATATTACTGCACTGTTGGAGCTAGAAAGACAAGCATTTCGCTAATAACATCTTCTAAACACGTGTATGTGACCAATAAAATGTGATTTGATATATGGTGCACTACTTGGCAAAAGTCTTATCGACCCTGCACAAAAGCAGTACATAGGAAATATAGTACATTATATAGGAAATACAGTGGCCATTGGGACAGACCCTGTAATATTGAGGACATGGCTGTCCCTTCCATACTAAAATGATGTGTGGTTTGTTTCAGACGTGGCCAACCGACGGCTCAAATTCAAAATCTCCTTCCTTCCTGGATGGAATTTGAACCTGTGAGCGCTCGTGTTGAGTGAGTTCATCGGCTGAGCTGACAATGCAGCTTCGTGCCATTTCCAGCCCAGGCAGCCAGTGTTCTCTGCAGCTCGAGTCACCTGAGCCAGGTGGGCCAGTGGGAGGGAGTGACATCACAACAGGGCAAGTCCCCACAACACCAGAAGCAGAAATCCAAGGACCAGGGTAGTATTCATCAGGCACCAAACAGAAGAAAACTGACTGAAAACAGGGAGGAATCCTTCTGGACTTCCCCTTTTCCATTAGAAAAAAAAAAAAACGTTTTGAAAATGGTGTACACTGATGAATATGACCCAGCTTACTGGTTTAAACTAGCCTCTGAACACACAGCCAGGGGAACTGGAAAGCACAGAAAAAACAGACAACTGTCAATGCCAACTGAAAGTAGCTTGGTGTGTTATTATGAGATGTTATGACAACCTATAATAATAATAAATGAACACTGTAATTTGATTATGACAGATAGCTAGCTAAAATGGGGTTTGGTCAGTTGGAACATTAGTTGTAAAGATAAATATTCAGTCATGATCAACAGTCTAGGACAATGATCAAAGTAAACAGGTATGCCTAGCTAGGAGGTTTACAACACAGTATTCCTATAATTAAGAGTTTCATCGAAACAATATGGAATATACAATACAATGACATACCAATACCCATAGAACTAGAATTACATACACTACATGACTAAAAGTATGTGGACAAATGCTCGAAGAAGATCTCACTCCAAAATCATGGGCATTAATATGGAGTTGGTCTACTCTTTGTAACTATAACAGCAACCACCTCTTCTGGGAAGGCTTGATGTGGGGGACTTGCTTCCATTCAGCCACAAGAGCATTCAGATTTATCCCAAAGATGTTTGATGGGGTTGAGGTCAGGGCTGTGCAGGCCAGTCAAGTCTTCCACACTGATCTCGACAAACCATTAGTGTATGGACCTCGCTTTGTGCACGGGGGTATTTTCATGCTGAAACAGGAAAGAGCCTCCCCCAAACAATTGGAAGCACAGAATCATCTAGAATGTCATTATAATGCTGTGTTTTCCTATGGGGCCTTGCCCAAACCGTGAAAACAAGTTTTATGAAGCTCCCAACTAATAGTTATTGTGCTGACGTTGCTTCCAGAGGCAGTTTGGAACTCGGTAGTGAGTATTGTAATCAAGGACGTTACATGCTCCAGCACTCTGTGGTCCCGTTCTGTGAGCTTGTGTGGTCTACCACTTCGCAGCTGTTGCTCCTAGACGCTTCCACTTCATAATAACAGCACTTACAGATGACCGGGGCAGCTCTAGCAGGACAGAAATTTGACAAACTGACTTGTTGGAACGATGGCATCCTATAACGGTGCCACGTTGAAAGTCAAAGAGCTCTTCAGTAAGGCCATTCTACTCAATGTTTGTCTATGGAGATTGCATGGCTGTGTGCTCGATTTTATACACCTGTCAGCAAAAGGTATGGCTGAAATATCCAAATCTACTAATTTGAAGGGGTGTCCACATACTAGTCTAGTTTGTTATTCTATTTCTGTGCCAGTACAAAAGGACATGAAATGACAATGATAAATATATATATAGTTAGGTAGGAAGGAAATGACATGACAATCTAAACAGAAACCTCAATTGGGTTTCAGGTTGGGAACACCAGAATGAGTGAGTGTAGGAGTTTAAAACCAATTTAGTTTGATTACTCAGTTGATGGTAAAATAAAACAAGTTTACATAGCCAAAACAATCAGTCTGGATCAATGCCAGTTGGCTTGGCTAGTCACAGAACGGCACTCACACAGTGCTGGTCACACGCAGTTCATTGCCAAGCAAGGAACATAAAGAAACAAACTACTGTGTGTGACGTTAGCTGGAGAGGATAGTTTTCTAGCTAATGTTAGTTGACAAGAAAAAAATTAGTTAGACAGTTTAACACCGATTGTTCTGGGTAGATAGCTAGCATTAGCAAAAATCTTACCTGGCCACCTGACGAATTTTCAATGACGGCCAACAATGGCGTCCTGGCCGACATTTTCAGGGATGTTGTAGAAAATAAGTGTAGAGGGGAAGACGAATAAAAATAGTTTCAGGATCTTGTGTTCATTTAGCTAGCAGTGGTAAAACCACCGTCTACTAGCTAGCTGTGTTAGACACACACGCTGTGTGATCAACAAGTTGATTCCTTCATTAGCCGCTAAATTAGCTAGCCAGACAGCTAGCGCACAAGTATGTTTCCCATGTCAACACAGGGGTGGAAAATAGGGGGTCCAGAGTTCAACCGTTTGAACTCACTGGGTAATACTATTTCTGCCGGCAACACAAGCTAGCAAATATGTCTCAGATGGCTAGCCACCAGCATTAACGTTAGCTATGAGTTGTCTAGTTAGCTACAGTTCGCATTAATAAATGCAAAGTACAAAAAAAATACACATTAACCTCGGCTAGTAGTGGCTACATTTGAGGAAGCACACATTCTAAGCGAAAGTTATCAGTGCAGTGTCAAGGCTACAGCAAGCTAGCTAATAACCTAGTTAGCTCGGTTTTCATTCAATGACAACTAACGTTAGCGGAAATCTCACAGGTAACGTTATGGAAGTGTTAAAATAAAATCCGAGGACTTCAACTTCAGGCCAAGTTAGACCCACGCTCGAACCCTGACCTTCGTTGACGTATATAACGTTATATATATAAATAAAGCTTTCGGGCTAGCTAGCCAGCACCGTTGATTATAAAAATAGACACTCGACGTTATTCTCCAATACCCGGGTAACTAAACCACCACCGTGCCTAATAAAACGTTAGTGTGCTAGCTAGCAAGGAAATCAAAACTGTTGATTAGCCCATGTATACTTGTGGATTTGTGCTTTCGAGCTGGAGCCAGCTAGCTAGCAACTGAACATTCTCCAAAATTTAAAATCCACGGAAATCTCTTCCCGATTGCGTGATTTGAATACGGTCGTTTCAAATGCTGCACTGCAGCCCTGCGCTGTCCGATCCCTGCATACGGTGTTTATTTCCGTGAGAGCGGCTGAAGAAATCCTCAAGTTGTAAAATCGATTAAATTGGCAACAGTGTTTTTGCGTGTCAACGAACGAGCGAGTGAGCTGCGCCCGAGTGGCACTAGCAAATGGAGCCTATGCACACAATCGAGCCCGATACCGGAAAAAGCCCGAGCGAACAGGTTGTTACTAGTTATCACAGCCACAATGTCAAAATGGCTATCATAAAAATGTATAACAAACATTTGTTTTTTGGTCTTAAATTTAAGGTTTGCATAAGGTTAGCAGTGTGGTTCAGGCTAGGGTTAACGTTAGGTTTAAAATGGGATTTTAAGAAGATGAATTGTAGAAATGGGCGGGGTTTAGCCAGAATTGATGACTTTGTGGCTGTGGTTACAAGTGACGACCGAGCGAACATGGCCGCTTGAACCACGACTGGAGGAAGGGGGGGGCGCTCTCTGACTTCGGGTAAACTCGGTACATTACGGAAAGTATACACCGTACAGGTGTTGGATACAGCTGCAACCAGAATATTCACTTAATGTAGCGATGCCTTCAATTGTGTAGGCAACGCACATTTAAATAGAAATAAACCTTAACATCCCTGGTCTGTCATGAATGTTGAATAAAATTATACTTCAACTTACTCTGCGAACCATGCATACTAACCAATGTCTTGCAGGTGTTTTTACATATGTGCCAGGCGATAGAAATGTCTACTTCAGTACATGCACTCTAAAAAGTCAAGTAAATAATACTGTCCTGTAGATTGTTTTAAATTTCATCTGAAGGACCAACCACACAGATAACCGGTAGAGTCTAAATGTAATTGTATTCCACATTCTGGCTTGTAAGGAAACTTTCCTTTTGCAGTGCCTTGTTTCAGACTGTATACCAATAATCAAAGTCTGATTTATAAGAGTGGATTGCAGTAGGTTCTCTTCAAAATACAGATACCACAGCTTTCATATAGCTACCTACCCATAGCTAAGATACCACAGCTTTCATATAGCTACCTACCCATAGCTAAGATACCACAGCTTTCATATAGCTACCCACCCATAGCTAAGATACCACAGCTTTCATATAGCTACCCACCCATAGCTAAGATACCACAGCTTTCATATAGCTACCCACCCATAGCTAAGATACCACAGCTTTCATATAGCTACCTACCCATAGCTAAGATACCACAGCTTTCATATAGCTACCTACCCACCCATAGCTAATATACCACAGCTTTCATATAGCTACCCACCCATAGCTAAGATACCACAGCTTTCATATAGCTACCTACTCACCCATAGCTAAGATACCACAGCTTTCATATAGCTACCTACCCACCCATAGCTAAGATACCACAGCTTTCATATAGCTACCTACTCACCCATAGCTAAGATACCACAGCTTTCATATAGCTACCTACTCACCCATAGCTAAGATACCACAGCTTTCATATAGCTACCCACCCATAGCTAAGATACCACAGCTTTCATATAGCTACCTACCCACCCATAGCTAAGATACCACAGATTTCATATAGCTACCTACCCACCCATAACTAAGATACCACAGCTTTCATATAGCTACCTACTCACCCATAGCCAAGATACCACAGCTTTCATATAGCTACCTACCCACCCATAGCTAAGATACCACAGCTTTCATATAGCTACCTACCCATAGCTAAGATACCACAGCTTTCATATAGCTACCCACCCATAGCTAAGATACCACAGCTTTCATATAGCTACCCACCCATAGCTAAGATACCACAGCTTTCATATAGCTACCTACCCACCCATAGCTAAGATACCACAGCTTTCATATAGCTACCTACTCACCCATACCTAAGATACCAGCTTTCATATAGCTACCTACTCACCCATACCTAAGATACCACAGCTTTCATATAGCTACCTACTCACCCATAGCCAAGATACCACAGCTTTCATATAGCTACCTACCCACCCATAGCTAAGATACCACAGCTTTCATATAGCTACCTACTCACCCATAGCCAAGATACCAGCTTTCATATAGCTACCTACTCACCCATAGCTAATATACCACAGCTTTCATATAGCTACCTACTTACCCATAGCTAAGATACCACAGCTTTCATATAGCTACCTACCCACCCATAGCTAAGATACCACAGCTTTCATATAGCTACCTACTCACCCATAGCTAAGATACCACAGCTTTCATATAGCTACCTACCCACCCATAGCTAAGATACCACAGCTTTCATGTAGCTACCTACTCACCCATAGCTAAGATACCACAGCTACCTACTCACCCATAGCTAAGATACCACAGCTTTCATATAGCTACCTACCCACCCATAGCTAAGATACCACAGCTTTCATATAGCTACCTACCCACCCATAGCTAAGATACCAGCTTTCATATAGCTACCTACTCACCCATACCTAAGATACCACAGCTTTCATATAGCTACCTACCCACCCATAGCTAAGATACCACAGCTTTCATATAGCTACCTACTCACCCATACCTAAGATACCACAGCTTTCATATAGCTACCTACTCACCCATAGCTAAGATACCACAGCTTTCATATAGCTACCTACCACCCATAGCTAAGATACCACAGCTTTCATATAGCTACCTACCACCATAGCTAAGATACCACAGCTTTCATATAGCTACCTACCACCCATAGCTAAGATACCACAGCTTTCATATAGCTACCTACTCACCCATAGCTAAGATACCACAGCTTTCATATAGCTACCTACCCACCCATAGCTAAGATACCACAGCTTTCATATAGCTACCTACCACCCATAGCTAAGATACCACAGCTTTCATATAGCTACCCACCCATAGCTAAGATACCACAGCTTTCATATAGCTACCCACCCATAGCTAAGATACCACAGCTTTCATATAGCTACCTACCCACCCATAACTAAGATACCACAGCTTTCATATAGCTACCTACTCACCCATAACTAAGATACCACAGCTTTCATATAGCTACCTACCCACCCATAGCTAATATACCACAGCTTTCATATAGCTACCTACTCACCCATAGCTAAGATACCACAGCTTTCATATAGCTACCTACCCACCCATAGCTAAGATACCACAGCTTTCATATAGCTACCTACCCACCCATAGCTAAGATACCACAGCTTTCATATAGCTACCTACCCATAGCTAAGATACCACAGCTTTCATATAGCTACCTACCCACCCATAGCTAAGATACCACAGCTTTCATATAGCTACCTACCACCATAGCTAAGATACCACAGCTTTCATATAGCTACCTACCCACCCATAGCTAAGATACCACAGCTTTCATATAGCTACCTACCACCCATAGCTAAGATACCACAGCTTTCATATAGCTACCCACCCATAGCTAAGATACCACAGCTTTCATATAGCTACCTACCCACCCATAGCTAAGATACCACAGCTTTCATATAGCTACCTACCCACCCATAACTAAGATACCACAGCTTTCATATAGCTACCCGCCCATAGCCAAGATACCACAGCTTTCATATAGCTACCTACTCACCCATAGCTAAGATACCACAGCTTTCATATAGCTACCTACCCACCCATAGCTAAGATACCACAGCTTTCATATAGCTACCTACTCACCCATAGCTAAGATACCACAGCTTTCATATAGCTACCCACCCATAGCTAAGATACCACAGCTTTCATATAGCTACCCACCCATAGCTAAGATACCACAGCTTTCATATAGCTACCTACCCACCCATAACTAAGATACCACAGCTTTCATATAGCTACCTACTCACCCATAGCCAAGATACCAGCTTTCATATAGCTACCTACTCACCCATAGCTAATATACCACAGCTTTCATATAGCTACCTACTTACCCATAGCTAAGATACCACAGCTTTCATATAGCTACCTACCCACCCATAGCTAAGATACCACAGCTTTCATATAGCTACCTACTCACCCATAGCTAAGATACCACAGCTTTCATATAGCTACCTACCCACCCATAGCTAAGATACCACAGCTTTCATATAGCTACCTACTCACCCATAGCTAAGATACCACAGCTTTCATATAGCTACCTACCCACCCATAGCTAAGATACCACAGCTTTCATATAGCTACCTACCCACCCATAGCTAAGATACCAGCTTTCATATAGCTACCTACTCACCCATACCTAAGATACCACAGCTTTCATATAGCTACCTACCCACCCATAGCTAAGATACCACAGCTTTCATATAGCTACCTACCCATAGCTAAGATACCACAGCTTTCATATAGCTACCTACTCACCCATACCTAAGATACCACAGCTTTCATATAGCTACCTACTCACCCATAGCTAAGATACCACAGCTTTCATATAGCTACCTACCCATAGCTAAGATACCACAGCTTTCATATAGCTACCTACCCATAGCTAAGATACCACAGCTTTCATATAGCTACCTACCCACCCATAGCTAAGATACCACAGCTTTCATATAGCTACCCACCCATAGCTAAGATACCACAGCTTTCATATAGCTACCTACCCACCCATAGCTAAGATACCACAGCTTTCATATAGCTACCCACCCATAGCTAAGATACCACAGCTTTCATATAGCTACCCACCCATAGCTAAGATACCACAGCTTTCATATAGCTACCTACCACCATAGCAAGATACCACAGCTTTCATATAGCTACCTACTCACCCATAGCCTAAGATACCACAGCTTTCATATAGCTACCTACTCACCCATAGCTAAGATAACCACAGCTTTCAGATAGCTACCTACTCCACCCATAGCGAAGAATACCACAGCTTTCAATATAGCTACCTACCCACCCATAGCTAAGATCCCACCGCTTTCATATAGCGTAACCCTAACTCACCCAATACCTAAGATACCACAGCTTTCATAATAGCTACCCACTAACCCATAGGGCCCTAAAAAAAGATACAACAGCTTCATATAGCTACCTACCCACCCATAGCTAGATAACCACCAGCTTTCCATATAGTACCTACTCCACCCGAGCTAATATACCACAGCTTTCATATAGCTCACCTACTACCAATAGCTACAGATACCAACAGCTTTCATAGCTACTACCCACCCATACTAAGATACCCACAGCTTTCATATAGCTACCTACCTCACCACATAGCTAAGATACCACAGCTTTCA